>NW_024413051.1:0-1857 GCF_014898765.1 Herpailurus yagouaroundi | reverse complement strand
TCAATCCCCATCAAAATAACACCAACATTTTTCACAAAGGAAGAACAAACAATCCTAAAATTTGCATGGAACCGGAAAAGACTGCAAATAACCAAAACAATCTTGAAAAAGAAAACCAAAGCAGTAAGCATCACAGTCCCGGACTTCAAGCTGTATTACAAAGCTGTAATCATCAAGTCAGTATGATACTGGCACAAGAACAGACACTCAGATCAATGGAACAGAATAGAGAACCCAGAAATGGACCCACAAATGTATGGGCAACTAATCTTTGACAAAGCAGGAAAGAATATTCAATGCAATAAACACAGTCTCTTCAGCAAATGGTTCTGGGAAAAGTGGACAGCGACATGCAGAAAAGTGAACCTGGACAGCTTTCTTACACCATACACAAAAATAAACTCAAAATGGATAGGAAGCCATCAAAATCCTTGAGGAAAAGCAAGCAAAAACCTCTTTGACCTTGGCCGCAGCAACTTCTTATTCAACATGTCTCCAGAGGCAAGGGAAACAAAAGCAAAAATGAACTATTGGGACCTCATTAAAATAAAAAGCTTCTGCACAGTGAAGGAAACAATCAGCAACACTAAACAGCAACCAACAAAATGGGAGAAGATATTTGCAAACAACATATCAGATAAAGGGTTAGTATCCAAAATTTGTAGAGAACTTACCAAACTCAACACCCCAAAAAACAAATAATCCAGTGAAGAAAAGGGAAAAGAGACATGAATAGACACTTCTCCACAGAAGACATCTGGATTGCCAACTGACACATGAAACAATGCTCAACATCACTCCTCATCAGGGAAATACAAATCAAAACTACAATGAGATACCACCTCACACCTGTCAGAATGGCTAACATTAACTCAGGAAACAACAAATGTTGGTGAGGATGTAGAAAAAGAGGATCTACTTTGAACTGCTGCTGGGAATGCACTGGTGCAGTCACTCTGGAAAAAAGTATGGAGGTTCCTCAAAAAACTAACAATAGAACTACCCTATGACCAGCAATTGCTCTACCAGGTTATTTATCCAAGGGATACAGGTATGCTGTTTCTAAGGGGCACATGCACACGATGTTTATAGCAGCACTATCAATAATAGCCAAGGAATGGAAAGAGCCCAAATGTCCATTGATGGATGAATGGATAAAGAAGATGTGGTATGTATATTCAATGGAGTATTACGGAACAATCAAAAAGAATGAAATCTTGCCATTTGCAACTACGTGGTTGGAACTAGAAAGTATTATGCTAAGCATTTTAGTCAGTAAGAGAAAGAAAAATATCATATGACTTCACTAATGTTAGGAGTTTAAGAGACAAAACAGATGAACATAAGGGAAAGGAAGCAAAAATAATATAAAAACAGGGAGGGGGACAAAAAAATAAGAGACTCTTAAATATGGAGAACAAAAGAGTTTGACTGGAGGGGTTGTCGGAGGTGGGATGGGCTAAATTGGTATGGGGCATTAAGGAATCTACCCCAGAAATCATTGTTGCACTGTATACTAACTTGGATTTAAATTAAAAAAAAAAGAAATTAAAGAAAAAGCAAAAAAAGAAAAAAATACACCTGGGGATTTTTTTTTTCAGACTTAGTACTTTATTGATGAAGGTGCTATTCAGTTTTGTACCAACATACTTTTCCAAATACATCCACACACAAATCCTCCATTTCTTTTTTTTTCTTTTTATTTATATATGAAATTTATTGTCAAATTGGTTTCCATACAACACCCAGTGCTCATCCCAAAAGGTGCCCTCCTCAATACCCATCACCCACCCTCTCCTCCCTCCCACCCCCCATCAACCCTTAGTTTGTTCTCAGTTCTCAACAGTCTCTTATGCT
>NW_024413050.1:0-3222 GCF_014898765.1 Herpailurus yagouaroundi | reverse complement strand
GGACCCTCCCTACCCCAACTTTGGAACCGGGTCCAAGAACTCTAAAAGAGATAATAGATTTTATGTTATGTGTATTTTAACACAATAACAAAAAAGATACATTTAAAAATTAAAAGCATTCACCAGCCTTGTAAAAAGAAGGCTTACTGTAAAACAATAATCAAGGTGGTGGGGTGTGGTGAGAGAGTGCACACAGGTCAATGGAGCAGAACAGAGCCCAGAATTAAGCCCCATAAACACAGGTTCAAGAAAGGAGCAAACACCATGTCATCAGGAAATGGCCCTGGGAAAACCAACCAACGCCCCCCCCACCTCCCGCCGAAAAACTGAATCTAGACGCAGACCTTACATCCCTCAGGAAAATCAACTCCAAATGGGACCTAAATGTAAAATACAAAACTGTAAAAGTCCTGTAAGACAATATAGGAGAAAACCTAGGTGACCCCAGGTGTGGTGAGGGCTTTTTAGATACCGCACCAAAGAAACGATCCAAGAGAGAAATATGTGATTAGCCAGACTTTGGTAAAATTTAAAACTTCTGTTCTGCAAGACATTATCAAGAGAATTAGAAAACAAGCCACAGACTGGGAGGGCGAACGTTTGCAAAATATACATCTGATACAGGATCGTTATTCAACATATACAAAGAACTCTTCAAACTCAACAGTAAGGAAACAACCTGATTAAAAAACGGGCTGAAGCCCTCAACAAAGAAGATATACAGACGACAAGGAAGCACGTGAAAGTCTCCACGTCATCCCATGTCATCAGGGATACAAGTCACAACCACAGGGAGACAGCAACCCACCCCTATTAGAACGGCCCATGCCCGGGGCACTGACCAGGCCGAGCGCTGACGGGCTACGGAGCCCCGGGAGCTCG
This sequence comes from Herpailurus yagouaroundi, assembly GCF_014898765.1. Taxonomy (NCBI): domain Eukaryota; kingdom Metazoa; phylum Chordata; class Mammalia; order Carnivora; family Felidae; genus Herpailurus; species Herpailurus yagouaroundi. Next base: position 2,340 of record NW_024413050.1, on the reverse strand, counting down.
CGCTCACTGCTGGTGCGAACGCAACATCGTGCAGCCACCGCAGAAGACAGCTTGCTGGCTGCTTGCAAAGCTAACCACAACCTTACTGTATAATCCAGCAGGACTGCTTGGCATTTACCCAAAGGAGGTGTGAACGTAAGTCAACACAAAAACCTGCACGTGCGTCTCCTACCAGCTGCTTCCATAACTGCCAAAACCCGGAAGCAACTAGAGCGTCCTTCAAGAAGTACACGAATAAACTGTGGTCCATCCAGACAACGAAGAGTTAGTCAGCACTAAAAAGAAATGAGCCATCAGGCCATGAAAGACACAGAGGAAATTTTCACGCACGTCACTCGATGAAAGAAAATCTGATACGGCGTTCTGGAAAAGGCAAAACGAAGGAGACCACAGAACGATCAGTGGTTGCTGAGGGATGAACGGACGGAGCACGAAGGATTTTTACATACAGCATCACTAAGGAAAATACTCTGTACGATGCCACAACAACACATGTCTTTATCCGTTTGTGCAAGCCGACAGAACACGAACCACCAAGAGTGGAGCCTCACGTAAACCCGGGGCTTCGGCTGGTGCAGGTGCATCTACGGTAACCAGTGCGCCACTCTGCTGGGGTGTGCTGACGACAGGGAGAAGCCATACCTGTGTGAAGGCAGGGCGCACACGGAAAATCTCTGTCCCTCCCTCGTTTGTAAACTAAAACCGCTCTAAGACAATAAGGTCTAGGGGCGCCTGGGTGGCTCAGTGGGTTCAGCATCCAACTCTTGATCTCAGCTCAAGTCTGGACCTCAAGGTTGTGAGTTCAAACCCCTCACCGGGCCCCATGCTGGGCATGAAGCCTACTTTAAAAAAAAAGTCTGAAAATATATTTTAAAATGCATTCAGATTAGTACAGAATATATCAACCAACACCTTGTACAGTTGATCCTTACACTTATACAAGGATTGTTTGAAAATAAGTACAGTACGATATAGTACTAGAAGTGCATTTTCTTTTCCTTATAATTTTCTTTCTTTTTACTTCCAGAAATTTTTTTTAATGTTTGTTTGTTTTTGAGAGAGAGGGAGAGGCAGAGCACGAGTTGGGAGGGGAAGAGAGACAGAGAGGGAGCCACAGAATCCCAAGCAGGCTCCGGGCTCCGAGCTGTCGGCACAGAGCCTGACGTGAGGCTCGAACCCATGAACCGCAAGATCATGACCTGAGCCAAAGTCAGATGCTTAACCAACTGAGCCACCCAGGCGCCCCTCCTTATGATTTTCTTAATAACGTTTTTCCTCCAGCCTGCTTTACTTTAAGAACACAGTATACAATACATGCAAAATGTGTGCACTTTATGTTATTGGTAAGGGTTCCCGCCAACAGCGGGCTATTGGTAGTTAAGTGTGGGGGAGTCCAAAGTTATACATGGGTTTTCAACTGCACAGGGTTAGGTGGTAGAAAGTGGCCCTGACCCTACAGTGGCCCTGACTGTACAAACATTCGATCTTTGCAGTAAAGAAACCCTGCGAGTAACCAGAACAGCAAGTAACCAGAACTGCAGAAGCCACGTTTAAGTTTACATTTGAGCACCTACAGAGGGAGACTCCTTCCAGTTATACCTTCCTCGTACGTAGGTTCAGGGCCCCGTTCCCCTGACTCTCAGGGCTGCCCGCACCCACAGACTTCACCGACAGCACCACGGACGGATGCGGCCCGGCACCCGCGTGCTCTGGTGAGCGGCTGGCTGCATGCACGCTGCCTCCAGAGCTCGCTGCAGCGGGTGCTGGCCAGGGCACTTCCTCTCCACCTCGGCAGCCAACTTCATCAATAACCCATCTCACTGCCTTTCCCCTTTTATCCAGGAGAGACCACGGCAAAACAGAAACATTAAATAAAAGGTTTCCACAGTATCTTGAACTACTTTACTAGTATGGATGGCATAACTTGAAGCGTCCCGAAGCTGCTTAGACTCAGACGGCAGGACCAGATGACAACAGCTGAGTTTTCTGACATCTAACAGACCCGTTAAAGATCACTTATCTGTAAAGCAGCTCAAATGACATGGCTATTTAACAGTTAAGTTGTTAAAATAATTTAAAATGGTTAAAATACACTATAGATGCTTATAATTAAAACAAAAATAAAACTGAATAGTGATGGGAGGTTGTGAATAATGTTATGTTAAGAAGAACAGATTAGGGGCGCCTGGGTGGCACAGTCGGTTAGGCGTCCGACTTCAGCCAGGTCACGATCTCGCGGTCCATGGGTTCGAGCCCCGCATCAGGCTCTGGGCTGATGGCTCAGAGCCTGGAGCCTGTTTCCGATTCTGTGTCTCCCTCTCTCTCTGCCCCTCCCCCGTT
>NW_024413049.1:0-5856 GCF_014898765.1 Herpailurus yagouaroundi | reverse complement strand
GGTGAGAGGAGCTGTCTTCTGGGTTTTTTTTTTGGGGGGGGGGCGGTGGGACAATGCATTCCACATGATCATGGTTGGTCCCCCATCTAAAGTAGAGGAGCTTACCTTCTCCACTAATAATCAGTGATCTTATTTGACCTTCTTATTTTACCCATGAGGAAACAACCCATGATTCATTTCTGGACCTATGTTCTACAATAGATTGATAGTCTCAGATCTCTTTCTGTCCTGCAGTTGCTTTTGCCATATTTGCTTGTTCTTTTTTGGAGCATAAATCAGTTTTCCTTCTCCAATCTGGATATCTAGTGAAATGAACACATTACATAGTATTAACAATGGTTCTATTATGCTATTTTTTAAATTTTTTTATTTAAAAACATTTTTTTAATGTTTATTCTTGAGACAGAGACAGTGCATGAACAGGGGAGGGACAGAGAGAGGGAGACACAGAATCTGAAACAGGCTCCAGGTTCTGAGCTGTGAGCACAGAGCCCGACGTGGGGCTCAAACCCACAAACTGTGAGATCATGACCTGAGCTGAAGTCGGACACTTAACCGACTGAGCCACCCAGGCAGCTGATGCTATTTTTGTTACTATATGTCCACTGCCTCTAATCTTATTGAATCTCTACCTGTCTTTTAATCTGCTACCTATTTTAGGCTTAAATAATCAGAACTAATTGCTATGTGTTTTGAAAATAAATTACTTATTTTCTTCATCAGAAAACCTCTCTCCTCCTCATTAGTTGGTAATGCCATTGTTCCTTTTGAAAGTATATTTCTACTATACTACTACCATAAGATAAGTTAACTGATTATAACTGATTATATGTCCAGTGCTTTTCTAAGCCTTTTCCCTGAATTATCTCACATAATCTTTGCAACAACCAAAGTAAGTGGCTTCTTTTTTTTAATCTCTCTTTATTAAACGTAGAAATTGAAACTTGGAGAGTTTATATAACTTATTCAACTTTTTACCATCACTTAGTGGCGAGGTCAGGGGTCACATCCAGGAATCAGTCTCTAAAGCTGTACTTAACCATTATTCTTAGCCACAACCCCTTGTTTCTCATTCTATCCCATGCTTCATGTGCCACCTGAAAGTGATTGACCCATGTGTGTAGATGGGCTGTTATTCTCCATGGCTTATTCTTTGTCAAAGGGCAACAAGTTACCTCTTTGCTTGGTTCTTTGGCTGATAAGCATTTGTGGTATCCCCTTCTCTTTATCTTCATGCTTGTAGTACCCTCTTACAAAAATAATGTAATGTTAAGCCCATAATGTGAATGTTTATGGGGAATCAGGAAATGTAGAATTGAGAAAAGGAAGGCAAACAGAGCTTTCTCTCTGGAAGCTTTCACTCAGGAAGTGAATGAAGCTTGCTCTGTTCCATTAACCCACATTTCAAATTCTCAGCAATGAAATGTCTCTTGAAATAATCACCTTTTTTCCGTTCCTTACCCACGTCCATATTTTTAGGCAAGGACTTTTAGAAGAGCCTCCCAGATAGTTCCCCTTATCCCTTGAAAGTGCCTTCCGGGTCATCATTCTGAAAAGAAATCTAATATTGTTATTCCTTGTTCTCTAGCAATGGTCTAATGCAGCATGACTGTAGGCTCTGTAGCTGTCAGGCTTTCTGACTGGACTACCTGTCATTCCTCCACATTCCACCACAATCCTGAACATCTAGCACTATAATCTAACTCAGTTATTCATGGTTTCCCGATGCATTGCAAACTTTCCTGCCTCTGTGATCTTCCTCTTTGACAGAATGCCCTCCTCACTAAAGCCATCCTAAAGATTCAGTGTCATCACTATTTTCCATAATGTCCTTCCCCTTCATTGGAATGACTGTTTATAGTCTCAGGCTTCTTACTTTTCACATTTTATGGTAGTTTCATGTCTCTTGCTTGTTTGATAGTAAATTTGTTGAGCCAGAAACAAACACAGATGTCATTTATTGAGCATCTACGTGTCAGGTCTTAAGCTAGGTATGTTTAATTTATATTTGCAACACTAGCACCAGAGTAGAATATAGTAGTTATATATTAAATATTTGTGGAGTTGTATGTTGTTCACAGCTTTTAAAATCCTTTGGTACTCCTTTGGGAATCCTTAGCAGTTCCATATTGAGAAGAAACTGTCATGTGTTAAATACCTGCTAGGTCCTTTATATACTAGGTGCCATATATATATATATATCATATATATATATATGATATATATATATATATGATATATATAGTCATTTAATACTGGTAATAACTGTGCAGTTGGTAACCCTGTGCAATTTTCCCATTTTAAACATGAGGAAATTAAGTTTAGTGAAGTCAACTACCCATATCACTCACCTAGTAAATGGAATAGCTGGGATCTGAATCCAGGTGTGATTGAAAAATGTCTGCTTAGATTTGAAAGTACAGGCTCACGGTAAAGAAATACACTTTTGTGGAGAAAGGAGGTTAATAGTATTGGCTAACTGAATCACCTGAATTAGGCATAATGAATATTCTGGTATGAGTATTTCGACATGATTGATAACTTACTTCCCCAAGGTGCACTAGTTTAATCATGCTATGTATGTTCCCATTTCCCTATGTTTACATATGCTAAACATTGGAAAGGTTATCATTGGTAGGGTACTTAAGTGAAATGTGAGTTAGTAAAGCATGACTGTAGAAATATGCACTTCTAAATTAGCAAAAAGTCTGAATTATAGAATTTTTCTTTGAAAGAAAGGCAATGATTAAAAGCAGGCTAACATCATTGCCTAGTAGAGAACCATAGGAGACCTGTTTTACAGAATGTAAGAAATTTTTTAGTAATTAGAATATCAATTATTTGTCACTAGCAAGGGGCTTCAGAAGTATTTTGGCAAGTGGTAGGAAACTAGCATTAGTTCTGTGGCATAATTTATGAAATCCTCACATTGCCCTGTGAGGTAGGTAACTAGACATTAATAAATTGAGGCTTGAAGAGGTTAAATCACTTCCCTAAATAATCAAGTAAATAAGTGGTAGAATAGCATTCAAATATGTTTTACCAAGTGCCCCAACACATATACCTTTTCAAGCATGTCAATAACTATTTTCGATATTTTTTCTGTACTCTTTGTTACTCCATTAATTTTATTAGAAAACTTATAAGTGGTACAAAGATGAATTTAAAAACTGTTCTGTCTACATTCATAATTCTTGACTACACATGTTAAATGAAAACATATTGTAACCATTTAAACTGCCATCAGTTTCCTCTTTTCAGTTATGCATAAGATTTACATAGGTGAAGTGGCTTATTTTTCATTACAAGAATTTGTTTAAATGCGCAATTTAAAGGTAATAGTTACTAAGTCATTTATTTCACTTTCTCTCTACTTTTAGGGAAGTGAACTTTTTGATTCAGTTTCAGCCCAGAAATGGTCACATAAAATAAATCTCGTCATTTTATGTAAATAGTAAAATTGTCATTGATTTAACTCATTTAGCTCTTCTGATATAAACTCAGAAGATCTAAATGTTAAATTGTTTTGTCAATCAGATTTCCTAAGCTGCTATCACAGCTGCTGGTGATAACTCGGTTTCATATACTTTTGTGGATAGCAGTGGATAACCCAAATGAATCTAGGAAATTTATGTTGACGCAGAGTTTTTAGGGATATTTAGCATATTGCAGAGGAAGTGCTATTTCATATCAATATACTAACCCTCTCTGAACCCCACATTCATTGAAAACATTGATCACACCATTCATTACATAAGCCAGAGCTCTTAAAAGCTAGCAAGCTTTAACATTTTCCTTATAATTCAGTTGTGGTTATGAAATATGAAAAATAACATTTTGAGATTTATTTAAAAACACTTTGGTAAGGAAAACACATTTCTTCTTAACCCGTCATTAATATGGTTTTACATATGGGCTAGTCCCACTTATCCTGGAGGCAGTTCATCATTAAACACTTTCAGTGGCAAAACCTTTCCTTATAAAAAGATTTTTGTCTTCCTGTCATAAATTTCTATTTTTCTTCTAGAATTCTTAAGATAGAATATACTACAAATATCTCAAGATAACATTGCAATTTTTCTGCCAAGTTAAAATGGTAACTAACATCACTTGTCCTTGTTTCTTCAGAGATAGGTACTCAACCCTTTCCAAACATATACTCATTACTTTTCACACAGACAAGATTGACTAACCAATTATAACAGCATCAATTCTATTAGCCCAAGCCAAGGCTAACTGCTAAGTGAAAAGAACAAGCTATCAATAAATTAAAGAACATTACCATCTTTGTGGGTTTTACCTTTGAATATGGTAGAAAGTGGATTTTTTTGATGAGGCACCATTTTCATGTTCAAAAGGCAGGGATGTGGTACTGTTTTCTTTAATGAGATGATTAATAATTTTCCATGTTTTTCTCTGTTGAGCCTGATTAATGAATAATTGTTCCATGTAGGAAAGCAGGAAGAGTATGCATTTACAATTATTATTTGGGGTGAATTTTATTCAGTGAAGTTCTTGAATTAGATCTGAATATGGCTAGAATATTTTTGTATTTAGCCCTTAGTCTTTCAAATTTCACTTGGTATAAAATATAAAGTAAAAGCACCATTTTTAGTTCAGTGTGAAAAGTCCTGACAGTGATACAAAGAAACACGATTTATTTTAAGCACTGCATTTTTTTGGATCTCTACAATAACACTATAGTTTATATGTTTTTATTTTGAGTGCCCCCAATTATGAAACCTGCAGTATCAAACAGGATTAAACTTTGAATCAAAGCAACTGCATAACTTTACCCAATTTTATTATATTCACTTAGTCCAGTTTCTTATTTCACACATTTAACAAAGCAAGCAATGATAAAATGTGCATATCTTGAGTATTATAATTTGCATTTGAAACTGCAGAATCTTCTGGTTGAATGAACCAGTAGTGCAAAAATTTTTCTAATTATATATTTAGTGGTCTTTAATAGTATTTTTGTAAAATCTAAAGTTTTATATAAAAGTTTTTTTTAAAAAAAAAACATTTTTATAGGGAATCTGACAGATTATGCCCCCGTGTTTCAAAGTAGAGTATGAATTCTGTCTGAAATCTCAATTGCTTTTTGTATGCCTAACTTGAGTTCCGCATTGTACCTATTTTAATGTTATAGTTACTGTGACTGCTGAAACATTCAGGTTTAGTAGAATCAATAACTATGTTGATAAGAGTTTCATGAGAGAGGATTTCCTGGTTTAAGATACATCCCTTAGATGCATTGCCCATTGACTTATTGTCATTCTAATTTCTACCACTTCTTTGTCCCCTTACCTACCCCTATGGCCCTCATCCTTTGCTGCTGCCTCTGTTGGTGGAAAAACAAAATATAAGGAGAAACTTGTTTGGTGGGGGGCTTATAGCTGTTCGTAATATTTAAAGAAGTGTGGTATAGAAGACAAACTGGACTGTTTCTCCGTAGGTCTAAAAGGAATAAGTAGACCAAGGAATAAGTTACTGTGAGGCATATTTTACATCAGTAAAAGAACTAAGTGATTGATAACAAAGATGCCCAGATTTGGAATGGCTGCTGTAAGAGATAATGGATGGAATGTTGACCAGACAGTGAAGTGTAGTGGAGAGTATATAGGAGCTTTGGAACCAGACAGATCTGTATTCCAATTTTTGGCTCCACCACTTTATAGCTGTGTAGCCATAAGCAAATCACTGAGTGACAGAAGCTCATTTTTTTAATCTCTCATTTGGGAAACAATGCTTACCTTGCAGGTTAGTATAAGGGTTAAGAAATGACGTATATAGGGGTATCAGGGTGGCTCAGTCGGTTAAACATCCAACTTCAGCTCAGGTCATGATCTC
>NW_024413048.1:0-1201 GCF_014898765.1 Herpailurus yagouaroundi | reverse complement strand
TTTTTAAGTTAGCTCCACATCCAACGTGCGGCTCGAGCCCACAATCCCGAGATCAAGAATTGCATGCTCCACTGAGCCAGCCAGATGCCCTCCCCACTCAGGGAGACTTAAATCCCAAATTATATATGCAGCTTTTTTTTCTGCTCTGCTCCATCCAGCTACAGGGGCCTCACTCAAGCACTTGCTTGGAGTCTGGGACCTTGTGCCCTGGAACTGATACAGACTTTTCAACATCTCTCAAGTTCTTTTACTTAAACCTCAGATTTTCTTCATTTTATTTTTTTTTTTAATGTTTAATTTTGAGAGAGGGAAAGAGAGAGTTTGAGGGGAGGAGCGGCAGAGAGAGAGGGAGACACAGAATCCGAAGCAGGCTCCAGGCTCTGAGCCGTCAGCACAGAGCCTGATGCGGGGCTCAAACTCACGAACCGTGAGATCATGACCTGAGCTGAAATCAGACGCTCAAGCAACTGAGCCTCCCAGGCGCCCCGTTTTTCATCTTTAAAGTTGCAAGGAGCTAACAAACCACAGAGAATATGGTAGCATGAATTCCATACCCACAAAACTTTACCGATACCATGGTTAAATATAATCGCTGATAGTCCTTACAATTAAGCACCATTTCTCAAGCAATGATACCATTTCCACTTACAATCTAGGTCCAGAGAGCTTTTCACAGATGGAGACAACAGGCCCTTGGCTCATTAAACTGCAAGTATGGAGAGAAAACAGAAGAAAAACAAAAGGAAATAAAAAAACAAGGACAGTTTTGAAACAAATGGTGCTGAACAAGTCAATACCCATGTGGAGACAAAATGAACCTCAACCTTGTATCAAGAAAAACCATTAATTCCGAATGGTTCACACACAAACCGAAATGTACAAACCTAAAGTATGAAGCTTCTAGAAGAAAACACCGGGGAAAAAATTGGGACTTGGCAGTAAGCAAAGATTTTTTAGGATGCAAAAACAGAAACCATAAAAGGAAAAAGTTGATAAATTGGACTTCATCGAAATGTAACACTTCTGGCGGGCTCGGTCATAGAGTATGCAACTCTTGATGTCGGGTCGTGAGTGCAAGCCCCACGTTGGGGGTAGAGTTTTCTTAAACGTAATTAAAAAAAAATCATTAAAAATATTTAAAACTTCTTCTATTCAAAAGTTATCATTAACAAAATAAAAAGGCGAGCCACAGCCAGGAAAG
>NW_024413047.1:0-2143 GCF_014898765.1 Herpailurus yagouaroundi | reverse complement strand
TTTTTTTATAAAGTTTTTTGAAGACGAAACATATTTTGTAAGAGCATCAGAATAATTATAACTGACAAGAGATTTAAAAATGGACATGGTTAATAATGTGATATGAGAGTTTATTATGATGTAATTGACAAAGAAATTTAGTTATTTTTGTAACATATAACATTTTGATAATCAGAATATTAAGTGATGACTTTGTATTAAAATATCTAAATATTTTATGAATTTTATATATATGTTTGAGCAGTCATAGTATTTACCTAAGTAATACAACCTATTACTATTTGTTTGACAGTGTTTTTTAAGTAACATATTAAATAAAAAGGCCCAATTGTTCAAAAATATTTTATTTACAATTTAAATTTTGGAAAGTTTGTTAAAATTATAGACAGTTATGAAGCATATCCTAAATTATATTATATTATGTATTATATATAATATTATTATATAAAATTAAATCAAGTTATATATTATATTAAAATATATTATATATTATATTAAAATTATTATAAATTTTAATATTTTAAAAAATGTTTATTTATTTTTGAGAGAGAGGGAGACAGAATGAGATTGGGTTAGGGGCAGAGAGAGAGGGAGACACAGAATCCGAAGCAGGCTCCAGGCTCCGAGCTGTCAGCACAGAGCCTGACGTGGGGCTTGAAATCACGAGCTGTGAGATTATGACCTGAGCCGAAGTCAGATGTTCAACCAACTAAGCCACCCAGGTGCCCCTTAAATTATAAATTATAATTATTTATTTAATCAAGGTGGCAATAAGAGATTTTAAAGGCAAATATGTAGGTTTATATAGTTATTAGCAAAACCTGTCTTTTTTTAACATTGAGAAGTTTTGACTAAGTAATCAAAGACCTGATTGATAAGGACAAAACATAAAGCTCTGGCTTCTTTCTTTCCTTCTTTGTTTTTTTTGGCAGACAAAAGAAACAAAAGACCTATGTTTACAATTTTTTTTTCCCTCAAGAGCAGGTCCATAATCCAAGAAAACTGTTTTTTGAATAGAGAGAAAAATAGAATTTTAATCTTTTATCGGTGTATTTTAACAATCTATTTATTTTAACCTGACTCTGTCCTAACCACACATAAAATTTTTTTTCAAAGATTTCCCCTTTTATAACTTTCCTTTGCATTTAGATTTTGTCCCAAGCCATTTTTTTCCAAACAACCAGTCTCATTTAGGACAAAATTATATTATTTTTTTACCTTTACCAAAAATGTATTCCCATTCTTTATATCTTTTTTTTATATATCTCCTACTTTTGTACATACAGAGTTACTTTTTTTATTTTCATCAGTTTTAATTATAGTTAGCAGAATATTAAATCTTAAAAACTTTAGTCTCCAGTGAAAATTAAGTAGTAATTAACTGTGAACTGTCTGCTGTATCAGAATTTTTTAATGTTTATTTATTTTTGGAGAGAGAGAGAAAGAGAGAGAGACAGAGTGTGAGCAGGGGAGAGGCAGAGAGAGAGGGAGACACAGAATCCAAAGCAGGCTCCAGGCTCTGAGCTGTCAGCACAGAGCCCAAAGGGGGCTCGAACCCATGAGCCATGTGATCATGACCTGAGCCAAAATAGGATGCTTAAACGACTGAGCCACCCAGGCACCCCTGTTATATCAGAAATTTTAAGGTGGCAAATTTATGAATTAATTAAGCATGAAGTATGGTTTTTCTGACAGATTTAAATATCCTTAGTTTTTTTGTAATAAGAAGCCAAAAGCACAAGCCTGTTTTTAGTAAGCAATTCTTTAGCATTCCACGTGATTTGGAAATGGCCTAAATGTCCAACGAATTTAATTTTAATTTATTATCCAGACAAAACTTTAAAGTTTTAGGTTACCAAAACTTGAAAGCTATCTTAACAATTACCCATGAAAACTTTTGAGACAGAAGTAGCCATTATTTTGAGTTGTCTTTTTGTTAACAAATTGCAACAGACATAACGTGAGCTTATTTGACCTTTAGTAAACTTAGGTAGAAAAGTTTTATATTTGATGTTGATAATTTTAAAGACATGTTTATCTTGATTAAACCAATAAACTTAAAATTATTTTAAATACCAAATATATTTTGTCTGGGTCCATTTAAAAGTTAAGCAATTTGTTCACCATTGTCAATTTCTACCTA
>NW_024413046.1:0-3750 GCF_014898765.1 Herpailurus yagouaroundi | reverse complement strand
GATACGGCGACCAGCAACAAATACTTCATTTGCTCTTTAGGCCAAAAGGTTTTCATTTTTTTTTTTTCCCCCGCATATACGGTCAAAGTTGTACCTGTATCCTTGGTAGGATTTTAGTGAACTCAATGCGTATTCTTTAGTACCTCTGAAAATTACTTCCTGAGACGTAGCAGGGAGCAAGAGAGGCAGGGCAGACTCGTGCAGAAGCCAGGCGGTTTTAAAAAGCAATACCCATCACGCATGCTAAGCGCTATGTGAGTGTACCAGCAGTGGGGGGATCGAGACGGACTTCCTTGCGAAAGAGCCATTTCAGCTAGGTCTTCAAGTGTGACCAGGAGTTTGTGAGGACTGGTCTGTTACTGCCAACAGTAACTTTTATTGACAGCTGTGTCTCTGCACGGGTGAGTCAGGAAAACTTCATGTAGCAGTCGGAAGGTCCCGGGGGAAAATGCACTTGAAAAAGATTTGTGTCTTTCTAAGAGAAATAATCAAGCGTCTAACGCTTCTCTTGTGTCTGGGAACCCTGTCCCTAGATCATCTGCATCTCTGCCACCAACCCTATGGCCACAGAGGCTGAATTTCCTTCTTTCCAAACTTAGCCAGACCCTTTCCCATTTCTGTGCTTTGGTACAATCTGTTTCTACCTGATGGGCTGCCATTCGCAACAGATTCCTACCAGTGCACTGGCCCTCAGGTTTCAAAAAAGTAAATCCACTCTGAGAAATCTTCCCTGATGGCACCGGGTCCCTCCTTGCTTCAGTCCCAAGCATCCTGCCCATGCTTCGTCTCTTGTGCAAGACACAAAGTAGAAGATAATGCAGAATGAATGAATGAATGAATGAACGAACGAATGAATAAATCGATAAAATGTTCTTAACCTCTTACTACGCTGATTTCTATGGCTGTGGTAATTCCTTTCTAGAAGAGAAAACACTAGCCTAAATCCTTTAGTCAGGGGTTTAATGTGCTCCAACAGATAAACGACATTGATCCCTTTAGAAAAACCAACACTCTGATTGATACGATAAAAGTAAGAGGAGGGATTCTGCCTGGCTTTGCAACCTGTGTTCTCTCATTCGTAGTTTCCCAAACACTCCGGGTATAAAGGAAGGCAAATGATGCTATGAATTCATTCATTTTCTAAACGCTTCAGACACAAAAGGTTAGGCTGTAGCTAGGAGAAAACTAAGTAGCATCTTACAAACAAGGGCCAACATCCGGAGGCAGAAGGCAGAATTTTCAAAGAGAACCCTGTCGGGGATTCAAAATTAAATAAGGACAGGCATAAGTAGAAGACTATTTCTCCTTGTCTGCCTATAACATCATCACACACTACTAATCAAGTAGCCATTTCGACTCGTTTCAGCCTGGGCTACTATTTTTTTTTTAATTTTTAATGATTTATTTATTTTAAGTGGAGGGGGAGAGAGAGCAGGGGAGGGGCAGAGAGAGACGGAGAGAGAGAGAATCCCAAGCAGGCTCTGCCCTGTCAGCGCAGAGTGCGACGCAGGGCTTGAATCTCATGGACCGTGAGGTCACGACCTGAGCTGAAATCTAGAGTCGGATGCTTGACCGACTGGGTCATCAAGGTGCCCCCGGTTACTATTTTTTGTTTTTTTTAATTAACAAGCTACACAGCGTATTATCATTCCAAGAATACGGTCTGAGTGTCAGCTTGCACCTACTGGTTCTTTGGTGCACATATAATTGTGATGGACACTGCAGGCCTCGGGATTTAAAGGAAAGGGAACAATAACTGTCACATTCATATAAAGGCATGGGCCCAGCAAGTCTGGGTTATGTTTCGAAACGCTTTTAAAACATTTGCCCAAGTCCTTTTTGTTTGTTTCATTTTTAAACCAATGGATACTTCGAGGAAAATAGAGTCCATATGTTGCTGATCCACTTTAAATTAACACATCAAAACACTGGTTTGCAAGAAGCCAAGAAGCACTTGCCTCCTAAAAGAAATCGTGAAGCGGGGAAGGGATTAATGGAAACCGCCTATGGCCCTGCATTACGGGGCTCCCGTCAGGTCATCTACTTGCCGTCCGGAATATGACAGTCATATACCACGTTTTGAAGCTGTAGGCATGCACAGATCAGCTGGTCACACTTTTGCGAGCCTAACATGTTAGAGATGAAGCCACAGACAGGAAACCTAGCAGCGCCGATGACCAGTTGATTCACAAAAGGATAGTGGCCAGAGCAATAATCCCCTGACAGGTCCATTTCCTAAGTAAGGAAATAAGGGAGTCGGGCACCAAGGTCACCCTCCACGACGCCACGGCAGACACGGCTTGGGAAGTCCTGGCTTATCCTTTATTTCCTCAGCCACAGTCCTACATGTTAAGGGATCCTGAATCTTCACCAAATCCTCCCGTCCCTGGTGAGGGGCACGCCTACTTTATAGATAAGAAATAAGGGACAGACCATGACAATCATAGGGGTAAGAAGTGAAGCAAAATGAGCTTAAAAACCTGACAGCTGGCTGTACAGGCCTGTCTCTCTCTCTCTCTCTCTCTATGGCTTCCTTCTTTGGAACTGATGCAAACCAACAAACAGACCAAAAACAACAACAAAAAAACAGAGACAAAAACACATTTTTTTCTTCCTGACCCTAATGTGATGCTTCCGTACCACAACACCATCATAAATATTCGAAGGCTCTTAGAATATCAGAATATGTCATGTTTCCATTTTGGGCATTGTCACCTTGAAAAGGGGCAGCATAAGCCAGGAGAAAGGCTTTGAAAGTTTTAAATTTCAATCCTGCATACTATGTAATGACACGGGAAAGTGCTCGTAACGTTACATCAAGAGGAGTCAAACCAGGTGCAAAACTCTGACTGTGAGGACCATCTGAATTCTTGTCATCTATATGCACATACACACATAAATAAGCCAACACGGTCGATGTTATGCCTCGACTTTGTTTTCTTCTTTACATTTTTGCATACGTGCAAACTTCTTAACGTTATACAACATTAGAATTTGATAGTGAAAAATAGCGCGCTCGCTGAGAAGTCAGGTTTGAGCCCCAGCCCCGCCACTCACGGGGCCACTTAACCTGGCTGAGCCCCACGATAACCATCCTCAGAGGGGCTCCTTCTGCACACAGCTGTTTCGAACAGTGAAAGACAGGACGCAGAAAGCGGCGATTAGAAAAGTGTAAGGTAATCGTCCTGGGTTCTTAGCACCGGTACTTACTCCTTTCTTTGGACACGTAAGATGTAAACAATTAGGAATAAGTTTTCCTATGCGTTTCTATACAGAAATCCCAACACAGTGAAAAGAAGAATAATATAAGCACACATTTACACATTTCTTTCTATATATTTCTTATATATACATTCATTTATGCTTCGAAACCCTCTTTTAAAAGCCTTTCAACCAAATCCATTCTGTGGTTGGCAGGTTTTTTTTTTTCTTCTATTGCCAGTACGCCACACCCCATAATCGCATAGGAATCTATGACAGAAGCCATTAAGGACTTCATTTTTAATCAACTAACTAGTATGTCTTACTCTGAGCCTCAAACAGAGTCCTCTTTATAGATCACACTACAGCTCTGGCCTTTTCTATCCAGGTACATCCTTAGTCAACGTTTTAGTGTTTGTTGTTGGGTGAGTAGTCACAGTTAAGAGAATAAAGAATTCGGGGCCCTCCTTTAAAATGAAAAGAGGAGAAAGAGGACAAACTAGGAAATTCATCCTGCACACCCGCGCCCCCCCCCGCCCTCCCCCCCCC
>NW_024413045.1:0-1247 GCF_014898765.1 Herpailurus yagouaroundi | reverse complement strand
ACTTGGCAGGCCAGAAAGGAATGGCAGGAAATCTTCAATGTGATGAAAAGAAAAAATATGCAGCCAAGAATCCCTTATCCAGCAAGTCTGTCATTCAGAATAGAAGGAGAGATAAACTTCTTCCCAAACAAACAAAAACTGAAGGAATTCATCACCACTAAATCAGCCCTACAAGAGATCCTGAGGGGAACTCCATGTGTGAAGTGTTGAAAGGACCACAAAGTACCAGAGACATTACTACAATCATGAAACCTACAGACATCACAATGACTCTAAACCCATATCTTTCTATAATAACACTGAATGTAAATGGACTAAATGTGCCAAACAAAAGACATAGGGTATCAGAACAGATAAAAAAACAAGACCCACCTATTGGCTATCTACAAGAGACTCATTTTAGACCTGAGGACACCTTCAGATTGAAAGCGAGGGGATGGAGAACTATCATGCTACTGGAAGTCAAAAGAAAGCTGGAGTAGTCATACTTGTATCAGACAAACTAGACTTTAAATTATAGGTTGTAACAAGAAATGAAGAAGCGCATTATATAATAATTACAGGGGTCTATCCATCAGGAAGAGCTAACAATTAGAATAGTCTATGCACTGAATACAGGAGCCCCCAAATATATAAAACAATTAATCACAAACATAAGCAACCTTATTGATAAGAATGTGGTAATTGCAGGGGACTTTAATACCCCACTTACAACAATGGATAGATCATGTAGACACAGGATCAATAAAGAAACAAGGGCCCTGAATGATACGTTGGATCAGATGGACTTGACAGATATATTTAGAACTCTGCATCCCAAAGCAACAGATTATGCTTTCTTCTCAAGTGCACATGGAACATTCTCCAGGATAGATCACATACTGGGTCACAAAACAGCCCTTAATAAGCATAAAATAATTAAGATCATACCATGCACACTTTCAGACCACAATACTATGAAGCTTGAAATCAACCACAGGAAAAAGTCTGGAAAGCCTCCAAAAGCATGGAAGTTAAAGACCACCCTACTAAAGAATGAATGGGTCAACCAGGCAATTAGAGAAGAAGTTTAGAAATATATGAAAACAAATGAAAATGAAAATACAACAATCCAAACGCTTTGGGATGCAGTGAAGGCAGTCCTGAGAGGAAAGTATATTGCCATCCAGGCCTATCTCAAGAAACAAGAAAAATTCCAACTACAAAATCTAACAACACACCTAAAGGAAATAGAAGCAGAACAGCAA
>NW_024413044.1:0-1135 GCF_014898765.1 Herpailurus yagouaroundi | reverse complement strand
TTTTTTTTTTTTTTTTTTTCTTCTCACTCTGACTCTGAGCTTTTTTCTCACTCACTCTGAGCTTAGAGGGAGGTTTATAACCTTAAGGGCATATATCACCCCCAAAAATCTAACGTCAGCAACCTAAGCATATACCTTAAGAAATTAGAGGGGAAAAAGACATGTTAGCCTTACGCAAGCAGAAGAAAATAAATAATAAAAAAAACACTACGGCAGAAACCAATAACATTGTCGACAGCAAAATGATAAAGAAATTCAAAGAAACCAAACATTGCTTTTTTTGAAGAAAGAAGTAAAATCGATAAACGTCTCTTTCATGGGTGTGTTAGGATCACAAATATTTAAGGTAGTTATTTATATATTTGAATTAATAATCATCTATGTTTGTAACTGGTTCTATTTATTACCAGAGACTTATTTTACAACTTTTTTCTGGTTTTAACTGAGCATTTTATATTATTATTTTTTTTTTTACATTTATTTATTTTTGACAGAGAGAGAGAGAGAGAGAGAGACAGAGCATGAGTGGGGGGAGGGGCAGAGAGAGAGGGGTACACAATCCGAAGCTGTGAGCAAGCACAGAGCCAGACGTGGGGCTCGAACTCATGAACCGTGAGATCATGACCTGAGCCGAAGTCGGACGCTTAACCGACTGAGCCACCCAGGCACCCTGAGCATTTTATATTATCACATTTTATACCCTGTAGTAATGTATCAATTATACTTCTTTGAAAATATTTTAGTGATTGCAACGTACAGTTTATTTTTTTTAATGTTTATTTGTTTTCAACAGAGGCAGAGAGACAGAGTGAGAGTGGGGTGGGGGGGGCAGAGAGAGAGGGAGACAGAATCGGAGGCAGGCTCCGGGCTCTGAGCTGTCAGTACAGAACCCCGACGTGGGGCTCGAACCCACGAACTGTGAGATCATGACCTGAGCCGAAGTCAGATGCTCAGCCAATTGAACTATCCAGATGCCCCTACAGTTTAAACTAAGTTTACTTTAAAATACATGATGCGGGGCGCCTGGGTGGCGCAGTCGGTTAAGCGTCCGACTTCAGCCAGGTCACGATCTCGCGGTCCGTGAGTTCGCGCCCCGCGTCGGGCTCTGGGCTGATGGCTCGGAGCCTGGAGCCTG
>NW_024413043.1:0-1548 GCF_014898765.1 Herpailurus yagouaroundi | reverse complement strand
AAGTTTTATGTGACAAAGGAAGTTAGTATTTAAATAAGTTAAGAGGTAGATTTATTGGTAACTACAATTATAAGTAAGTTTAGGTTGTAGTGGAGCTCCATTGGCGCAATTGGTTAGCATGCAGTACTTATAAATAAATTTAGGTTGTAGAAAGTGACACTTCAACTTTTACTAATTGAAATTCTGGTTGACATTTCTCAATTTACTTGATGCTTGATATAGATTGAAGAGAAAGATGATTATGGAAAAGGGAAAGTGCTAGGGAAATAGATCAGGTGGGGCATGAATAATTTCATATTTAAAATTCAGGACAAAGTAGAAAGAATGTTTTTAAATAAAAAGTGGAGGAGACTTTGGCGGTAGAATACTTACTTTCCACTGTAAATTCAGGCTGCTCTTGGATCGGTTAATTAGTTTGGGTGCAGGTGGAGGGTCTAGTTCACAACCTGGAGTTGTGAAGCTAACCAGTTCAGACACAGTTCTGTGTGCTGAGCCTCTTATGGTTGTGATTCTAAAAATGTAATGATAGTTGTTGTAAGCTTTCAGATATTTATCCTAACATGTACTAAATTGGGTACTTCAGTTTCCAGATATACCTTAGGAGATAAAACATTTTCTAATAGAGCAAACTTGGATTGTTACAGATAATGGTTCCCAAATCGCCCTCTCACCAGTTCTAAATGACAAAAAGTAAACTAATGTTGGATTTTTGGGGGGCTGTTCTGAAGCTTGAAGGAAAGGCCATGCTCCTGGCAGTAGCAAGCCTGACTACAGAAATCATAAGTAGTAAATTGATACAGACTGGGGAGTCTTCCTGGCTACAGGGTGGGTGGAGATTGTGTAGGATGGAGTTCTTACCTTACAAAATAGGCCATGGACGGTTGTACATCAAGTAGAGTAAATGTAACTCCATCACCACTGTGAACATAATCTTTGTTTATAAATGATCTCACACATATTTAATAGCTAATTAACAGTCGTAATCTTATATATTCAAGTGATAAACAAAGAAGCACAATTTTTCTTGAAGTTTAGATAAATTTAGCCCATTTTATATGAATGCAAAAAAGTGATACTAATACTTCAAATTTTTCATTTGCATGCTAAATTAATATGGCTTTAAGAAATGAAATTTTATAATTTTACCACTACAACTTCTTCACACTGTAATAATACGGATTTATCTTTAATTAGCTTATTTTAAATAGTGTTGATATGAAAAGCCTCAAGGACACTGTGCATTGTGCAATTTATTCATTCAGTTACACAGGGAAATCTTTCTGGGGAGGGCACCTATTTGCTATAGTGGATAAAGTGGCTGTGCTTTCACACCCATGTCTTTCTGAAACAGTCATAAGTACGTAGGTGTACTCTACCAACTCAAAGAGTTCCTTCAGGCTCTAACCCCAGAAGTAGCCTCCAAAAAGTGCTAAAAGATTATTATTTTTAAGCAAAGACTTATACTTCTTTTTTTTTCTTTTTTTTTTTTAATTTTTTTTTCAACGTTTATTTATTTTTGGGACAGAGAGAGACAGAGCATGAACGGGC
>NW_024413042.1:0-1362 GCF_014898765.1 Herpailurus yagouaroundi | reverse complement strand
TGGGACCTCATGAAGATAAAAAGCTTCTGCACTGCAAAGGAAACAATAAACAAAACTAAAAGGCAACCAACGGAATGGGAAAAGATATTTGCAAATGACATATCGGACAAAGGGCTAGTCTCCAAAATCTATAAAGAGCTCACCAAACTCCACACCCGAAAAACAAATAATCCGGTGAAGAAATGGGCAGAAAACATGAATAGACACTTCTCTAAACAAGACATCCAGATGGCCAACAGGCACATGAAAAGATGCTCAATGCCACTCCTCATCAGGGAAATACAAATCAAAACCACACTCAGATATCACCTCACGCCAGTCAGAGTGGCCAAAATGAACAAATCAGGAGACTATAGATGCTGGAGAGGATATGGAGAAACGGGAACCCTCTTGCACTGTTGGGGGGAATGCAAATTGGTGCAGCCACTCTGGAAAACAGTGTGGAGCTTCCACAAAAAATTAAAAATAGGAGAGAGGAGGTAAGATGGCGGCGTAGGAGGACGCTGGGCTAACCGCGCGTCCTGCTGATCACTTAGATTCCACCTACACCTGCCTAAATAACCCAGAAAACCACCAGAGGATTAGCAGAACGTAGTCCCCGGAGCCAAGCGCAGAGGAGAGGCCCACGGAAGAGGGTAGGAAGGGCGGCGAGGCGGTGCGCGCTCCACGGACTGACGGGAGGGAGCCGGGGCGGAGGGGCGGCTCACCGGCCAAGCAGAGCCCCCAAGTCTGGCTTGCAAAAAGCGGAGGGGCCTGACGGACTGTGTTCCGACAGCAAGCGCGACTTAGCGTCTGGGAGGTCATAAGTTAACAGCTCTGCTCAGAAAACAGGAAGGCTGGAGGACAAAGGGAAGGAACGCTGCTGAGCCCCCGGACGACAGAGCTCAGTTTGGTGGGGAACAAAGGCGCTCGCCAGCGCCATCTTCCCCGCCCATCCCCCAGCCAAAATCCCAAAGAGAACCAGTTCCTGCCAGGGAACTTGCTCGCTCCGCACAAACACCCAACTCTGCGCTTCTGCGGAGCCAAACCTCCGGCAGCGGATCTGACTCCCTCCTGCTGCCACAGGGCCCCTCCTGAAGTGGATCACCTAAGGAGAAGCAAGCTAAGCCTGCCCCTCCTGCCCCTGTGCACCTTGCCTACCCACCCCAGCTAAGACGCCACATCCCCAGCATCACAAGCCTGGCAGTGTGCAAGTAGCCCAGACAGGCCACCCCACCCCACAGTGAATCCCGCCCCTAGGAGAGGGGAAGAGAAGGCACGCACCAGTCTGACTGTGGCCCCAGCGGTGGGCTGGGGGGCAGACATCAGGTCTGACTGCGGCTCCGCCCACCAACTCCAGTTATACACCACAGCACAGGGGAA
>NW_024413041.1:0-1098 GCF_014898765.1 Herpailurus yagouaroundi | reverse complement strand
GTATTTGGGATTTTTCTTGTTTCTTGAGATAGGCCTGGATTGCAATGCATTTTCCTCTCAGGACTGCCTTCGCTGCATCCCAAAGCGTTTGGATTGTTGTATTGTCATTTTCGTTTGTTTCCATATATTTTTTAATTTCTCCTCTAATTTTTTTTTCAATGTTTATTTATTTTTGGGGCAGAGAGAGACAGAGCATGAATGGGGGAGGGGCAGAGAGAGAGGGAGACACAGAATCGGAAACAGGCTCCAGGCTCTGAACCATCAGCCCAGAGCCTGACGCGGGGCTCGAACTCACGGACCGCGAGATCGTGACCTGGCTGAAGTTAGACGCTTAACCGACTGCGCCATCCAGGCACCCCTTAATTCCTCCTCTAATTTCCTGGTTGACCCACTCATTCTTTAGTAGGGCGTTTTTTAACCTTGATGCTTTTGGAGGTTTTCCAGACTTTTTCCTGTGGTTGATTTCAAGCTTCATAGCATTGTGGTCTGAAAGTATGCATGGTATGATCTCAATTCTTGTATACTTATGAAGGGCTGTTTTGTGACCCAGTATGTGATCTATCTTGGAGAATGTTCCATGTGCACTCGAGAAGAAAGTATATTCTGTTGCCTTGGGATGCAGAGTTCTAAATAGATCTGTCAGGTCCATCTGATCCAATGTCTCATTCAGGGCCCTTGTTTCTTTATTGACCATGTGTTTAGATGATCTATCCATTGTTGTAAGTGGGGCGTTAAAGTCCCCTGCAATTACCACATTCTTATCAATAAGGTTGCTTATGTTTGTGAGTAATCGTTTTACATATTTGGAGGCTCCCATATTCGGCGCATAGACATTTATAATTGTTAGCTCTTCCTGATGGATAGACCCTGTGATTATTATATAATGCCCTTCTTCATCTCTTGTTACAGCCTTTAATTTAAAGTCTAGTTTGTCAGATATAAGTATGGCTACTCCAGCTTTCTTTTGACTTCCAGTAGCATGATAAATAGTTCTCCATCCCCTCACTTTCAATCTGAAGGTGTTCAGGTCTAAAATGAGTCTCTTGTAGACAGCAAATAGATGGGTCTTGTTTTTTTATCCATTCTGATACCCTATAT
>NW_024413040.1:0-1183 GCF_014898765.1 Herpailurus yagouaroundi | reverse complement strand
AAAAAAAAAAAAAAACCTTTTTTTAATTAAAAAAAATCTCTCATGATTCCTAATACATATAGAAATTTTCAAATTCTATTTTTGTTTGTCTCCAACCAAAGATTTCCTGATTGATCCTACTCCATATCAAGAGAAACAGCTTCTAAAAATATAAGGGTAAAAAGTTCTACCATACTTCATACAAGAAGGGTACCTTGGATATTGGTTTCAGTTCTGGACAATATACTGTTTGAAACAAATTCAAGTTTGGGGAAAAAAAGAAAAGCAGGAAAAAAGGGATCCAGCACCAGGTCCTTATAAACAATTCAAGGATCAGCCTAAAAACAGGTAATTTAATGGGAAAGGAGATGTGGGAGCACTGTATATCTCCATCTGCTGTCTAGGAAAAAATGAACAGAAGTGTTCTGACCTGCCCTTGTGTAAAGAATAGAAGAGAATGAGTGAGCACTACAACAAAGGAAATTTCCATTCAACAGTACCAAAAATACAACAGGCTACTCAAAACAAAGCCTATGATTTTTTAAATGAGCTGAAAGGGTTACCTAGCTTCTTAGAACTGTAGTTTTGATGAACTACAGTTTTGATGAATAAAGTGGGAGCTGGAAGAATATGTAACCTAAGAGCAATAGTTTTAAAACAAATTCTGAATAATATCCTTTCTAGATAATCATGATATGCAATGTTCATGGATGTAGTTTCCAAGTACTTTCCAGACAGTAAAGAAGAAATTGAAATATATAAATAATTTTGCACATCTTAATATACCTTCCTTTTGCAACCGACAAAGGTTTCCAAGCTCTGCAAATAACAAAAGCGGTTTGTTAGTTCTAAATTTGAAACTCATGCAAACGTAGCAATGGTCTGTCATCAAAAATCAAAGGTCAATTGTTTTAAAATATAATTTTTTTGTCAATTTAGCTAACATACAGAGTATACAGATTGCTCTTGGCTTTGGGACTAGATTCCCATGATTCATAACTTACATACAACACCAACTACTTATCCCAACAAGTGCCCTCCTCACTGTCCATCACCTATTTTCCCCTTCACCCTGCCCCCCATCAATCTAATTCTTCATCTAAGACAAAGTTTAAAATATTGAAATTGATGGAATATTTTGGCCTTCACAATTCCATTTACTCATGTAACCTTCCTGATTGATTTTTTTTTTTTTTTTTTTTTT
>NW_024413039.1:0-3077 GCF_014898765.1 Herpailurus yagouaroundi | reverse complement strand
TACATATGTAATATATATTACATACATATAAACTGCTTACTTTATAAGTTCTTGTATGTATACAAGAATGTATAAAGTAAACAGTTTATTTGTATGTAATATATATTACATATGTATGTAATATATATTACATATATATGTATGTAATATATATTACATATATATGTATGTAATATACATGCATACTTGTATGTATGCAATATACATTCATGTATACATACATGCACACATGCAACATACATACATGTGTACATACACATACTTGTGTAATATACATACATGTAATATACATGTATGCATGTATGTAATATACATACATGCATGTATGTACATATATGTGTAATATATAGATTACATATATATATATAAACTTCTTACTTTATTCCTCCTTTCTAACGTAGAAGCTCTAGTAGGAATAAACTTTTGATATTCTACTCACTAATATGTTCCACGCACCTGAGAAGAATGCCTAGCCCACAGTATATTTTCGTTAAACATTTTTTGATGTGAATAAAAAGTTAACTTTCACATCGAATTATCTGCCGACTTGTCTTTCAATGTGTACCAGAAGGAAGACAGGAAAGGGCAGTTCTTTGCTTATCAGGGTGAATTTAGGGAGCAGAGACTCACACTTAAAGATAAAAATTCTAGAGTGGCAACCTGGGGCTAATTACTTCCTGTTGGCCCAGTACTTGCCTCTTAGGGGATATTTCCACACCCCTGGCAAGGGCAATAATTTCTTCCAGAGCTTGCCTAGCTTCTAGAATTCAGCATAGCTGGAGGGTAAGGGTTTTCATGCCAGTCATACAAGGCATTACCTCTAACCACCTCTCTTGTCCCTATCATCACCGCCACTAGCTAATACTAGGTTGAGTCTTCTGTTTAGCAAGAAGTTGAGCAAGGAATTATTTGCTGAGGAAAATGTGCAGTACTATCCACAGCCTATTCTACCTTTATGATACATTGCTGTTTTTCACTTTGTCTGCAACATCCATTCCTATCCCTACACACCCCCACACATACATAAACGGAACCAATAGCTCCCTTTTCCTTAAAGAATTCTCTTAGATTTAATGACTGGGAAAAGAACCCAGAAGCCCATGCTAATTTGCCATTTTCCACAGCAAACTTCTGAGTGGCAAAACTAGTGGCCAGACAAAAATGGGCTTGTATCTTCAAAATCCTGATGGGAAATAACTATTACCGAAGAGTCCCAGATCAAAGTAAGCCACTCTCCAAGACTGAGGGCAAAAAAAAAATTTGAAGACATTATAAGACTGCAAGTTTAGTATTCATAAATACTCTCTGAAAGAAACACAGAAACATAAACTTCAGTAAGCAGGAAATCAAATACAGAAAAGAGTACTGGAAAAAGTCACAGTGAGCAAAATAACGGAAAAATGTTTTGGCAAATCAATGGTCATTTTCATAAATTCAAATGTAAGGATGCTTTGGGGCGCCTGGGTGGCTCAGTCAGTTAAGCGGTCGACTTCGGCTCAGGCCATGATCTCGCGGTCCGTGAGTTCGAGCCCCGCGTAGGTTCTGTGCTGACAGCTCAGAGCCTGCAGCCTGTTTCGGATTCTGTGTCTCCCTCTCTCTGACCCTCCCCTGTTCATGCTCTGTCTCTCTCGGTCTCAAAAATAAATGTTAAAAATTTTTTTTAAATAAAAAAAAATTAAAAAACAAACAAACAAACAAAAAACAAATGTAAGGATGTTTTAAAAATTAGTTGAGCCTAAAATATTAGATAAAAATAACATGTAAGAAGAAAAGGTCAGTGATTATAATTTATGAGAATAATATAAATATTAATTGAATTTAGACATTAAAATATGTATTAACGATGTAAAAGCAACTGTTAAGATATCATAAAACATATTATTTTAATCACAATTGCAGGAGTGGGGTGGTAGAAAAAGAATTTAAAAATTTATCAATCCAAAGGAAAAATGGGGGAAAATTGATTCTCAAGGAAAACATTATAATGATAAATTGCAAAATAAGATTTCAGAATTTGCTACCCAATAAACATGGAGAAATTAAATTTCTTTCAGGCAAAGCTTATCCAATTAAATTTCAAAAGCCAAAACAAGATAGTTATACACTGATCATAAAATCAAATAAAAAATAAATGTTGGAGAAAAAGAATAAAAATGTTATTCCAGGAAAATACTTAACTAAGTAAATACTAACATCTGACAAATATTGTTGCAAAAAATCATTTACAGGGATCACATAATATTAAACAGGTTAACCCACTAGGAATATGTGATAGAAATATGTAAACACATATGAACCTAACAAATGTATCACCTTGAATATAAAAATAATGAAAAATTTGTCAGATCATCAAAAATGGGAGAATTTTCTAACGTAATGCAATATTATTCCTTGAATATATGAATAGACGCCATGGCTATCTTGTTTATCGTGCTTCATTTTCTTCAATGCATGCATCACTTTGATCTTAGCTATTTGCTTACTTCCTTACTGTCTCTCCCTCACTAGAATACAATCTCCCTGTAAGTTTAGTCATTATTTTGTTTCCTACTGAGTTCCTAGGCTGAAACAGTGACCAGTAGATAGTACACAATGAGTATATGGAATCATTATCCCGCAAAGGTATCACAAATGATCATTTCCGTTAGTTAATTAATTGCTTATTAGCACAAAAAGTTTAAAAGTCCAACGAGTTAATAAAATATAGGATACAATCTCCAAATACATGCATTTATATTGTGAAGTAAAAAATTTTAAATTATAGGTGAAACAAGTATTTTGGATGTTTTTAAATAAAGTACAAATAAAATACTCTACATTAAAATTGAGAGTTGTGTAAACTGAGAAAGGAAAACTTCAAAATTTTAGTACACATGTTTTTATTTTTTTTCAACATTTATTTATTTTTGGGACAGAGAGAGAGACAGAGCATGAACGGGGGAGGGGCAGAGAGAGAGGGAGACACAGAATCCGAAACAGGCTCCAGGCTCTGAGCTGTCAGCCCAGAGCCCGACGCGGGGCTCGAACTCACGGACCGCGAGATCGTGACCTGGCTGAAGTCGGACGCTTAACCGACT
>NW_024413038.1:0-7560 GCF_014898765.1 Herpailurus yagouaroundi | reverse complement strand
TCAGTCCATGAACATTTGGGCTCTTTCCATAATTTGGCAAACATTGGGGTGCATGAGGTCCTTTGAAACAGCATTTTTGTAGCCTTTGGATAAATGCCTACTAGTGCAATTGCTGGATTGTAGGGTAATTCTACCTTTAATTTTTTTGAGGAACCTCCACACTATTCTACAGAGTGGCTGCATCAGTTTGCATTACCACCAACAGTGCAAAAGTGTTCCACTTTCTCTACATCCTTGCCAACATCTGTTGTTTCCTAAGTTGTTCATTTTAGCCATTCTTAAAGGTGTGAGGTGGTATCCCTTTGTGGGTTTGATTTGTATCTCTCTGATGATGAGTGATTTTGAGTATATCTTCATGTGTCTGTTAGTCATCTGGATGTCTTCTTTGGAAAAGTGTCTACTCATGACTTCTGCCCATTTCTTCATTTGATCATTTGTTTTTTGGGTGTTGAGTTTTATAAGTTCTGTATAGATTTTGGATACTAACATTTTATCTGATATGTCGTTTGCAAATATCTTCTCCCATTCCATTGGTTGCCTTTTAGTTTTGTTGATTGTTTCCTTCGCTGTGCAGAGCTTTTTATCTTCATGATGTCCCAATAGATCATTTTTGCTTTGTGTCCTTTGCCTCTGGAGACATGTCTAGTAAGAAGTTGCTGCAGCCAAAGTCAAAGAGGTTGCTGTCTGTTTTCTCCTCAGGGATATTTTTAAAATATTTTTAATATTTATTTTTTATTTATTTTTGAGAGAGAGATACAGAGAGAAAGCACAAGCTGGGGAATGGCAGAGAGAGGGATACAAAGAATCCCAAGCAGGCTCCTCGCTGTCAGTGCAGAGCATGATGCAGGGCATGAGCTCATAAGTTGTGAGATCATGACCTGAGCTGAAACCAAGATGCAGATCCTTATCCTTAACTGACTGAACAACCCAGACGCCCCTCTCCTCTAGAATTGTGATGGTTTCCTAGCTCACATGTAGGTATTTCAACCATTTTAAATTTATTTTTCATTGTGGTATAAGAAAGTGATCCAGTTTCATTCTTCTACATGTTACTGTCCAGTTTCCCACCCCCTCCCAACATTTGCTGAACAGACTTTTTCCCATTGGATATTCTTTCCAGCTTTGTCAAAGATTAGACAGTCAGTCATACATTTGTAGGTCCATTTCTGGGTTCTCTGTTCAGCTCCATTGATTATGTTTTTGTTTTTGTGTTAGCACCAAACTGTCATAAGCTCCACTGATTATGTTTTTGTTTATGTGCTAGCACTATACTGTCGTAATGATTACACCTCTGTCATATAGCTTAAAGTCCAGAATTGTGATGCCTCCAGATTTGTTTTTCTTTTTCAACATTCCTTTGGCTTTTCAGGGTCTTTTCTGGTTCCATAGAGATTTTAGAATTATTCTGCTCTGTGAAGAATGCTGGTGTTATTTTGATAGGGATTGCATTGAACATCTAGTTTGCTTTGGGTAGTATCGACATTTTAACAATATTTGTTCTTACAATCCATGAGCATGGAATGCATGATAGATGGCTTTTTATCCTCTCATTTCAACCTGCAGATGTCTTTAGGTCTAAAATGAGTGTATTGCAGGCAACATATAGATGGATCTTGTTTTTCATCTCTTCTGATATGCTATGCCTTTTGATGGGAGCATTTAGTCCATTTACATCCAGAGTGATTATTATAAGATAAGAATTTAGTACCACTAGGTTACCTGTGTTTCTGGTGATGGTCTCTGATCATTTGTAGTCTTTGTTGCTTTGGTCATCTTTTTTTTTTCCTCCACTCAGAGGGCTCCCTTAAAATTTCTTTCAGGGCTGATTTAGTGGTCATGAACTCGTTTAGTTTTTGTTTGTCTGGGAAACTCTTTATCTCTTCTTCTATTTTGAATGACAGCCTTGATGGATAAAGAATTATTGACTGCATATTTTTCTCATACAGCACATTGAATATATCCAACCACTCTTTTCTGGCCTGCCAAGTTTCAGTGGACAGGTAGGTTAAGGAATTTTTGCTCCTAGATCTTTTCAGAATTCTCTCTTTATCTTTGTATTTTACACGTTTCAGTATGGTATATCATGGTGGTGACCTGTTTTTGCTTATTTTTAGGGGAGTTCTCTGTGCCTTTTGGACTTGGATGCCTGTATATTTCCCCAGATTAGGGAAGTTCTCAGCTATAATCTGTTCAAAGGAAACTTCTGCCCTTTTCCCCTGCTCATCTCCTTCTGCAGCTCCTATGATACGGGTATTGTTTCATTTCATGGAATCACTTGGTTCTCTAATTCTCCCTTGTAATCTAGTAATTTCATTTTCCTCTTTTATTCAGCTTCATTATTTTCCATAATTTTATCTTTTTTTCACCTATTGTTTCTTCTGCTTCTTCCATCCTCACTCTCACTGTATCTAGTTTATATTGCATCTCAGTTATAGCATTTTTTTAATTCATTCTGACTAGTTCTTGGGTGTTTGATCAGGGCAGCAAGGGTTTCTCTGGTGTCTTCTATGCTTTTTTCAAGCCCAGCTACTAGTCTTATGATTTTTGTTCTAAATTCTGGTTCAGATATATTGCTTATATCTGTTTTGAGCATGTTCCTGGCTAAAATTTCTTCTTGACCTTTCTTTGAGAGGCATTCCTCCGTCTTGTTATTTTGGTTATGCTTCTGTCCTTTGTGTGTTTTTAAAGTGTGTTAAGTTTCCTGTACCTGAGAATAATGCTACATTAAAAAGGGGTCAAACACTGTCCAGGGCCTGGCACTTCAGGAAGTGTTGCTGTGTATGCTTTGTGCACTCTACTGTTGTGTTTTGGATGCTCTTTGCCACTGGTCAGTCCTGTGACGTGCTCTTCTTTGCTGGTAGTGGGGAATGTTTGGACCTTTAACTAGGTGTGCTTTGATTTATTTGTTGAAGTAACCTTGGATAAAAAGGGGAAGGAGAATCCTGATCCCAAAATAAGAGAAAAAGAAAGGGAACAACAACAACAATAAAAAACAGAGAATCAAAAGACTATAAGGCTGATTCCAAAGAAAAGAAAAGGGGAAAAATAAGGGAAAAAAAGGAAAAAGAAAAGAATTTAAAAAGCTGCTCCAAAAGGAAAAAAAAAAAAGAAGGAAGAAAAAAAGAAACAAAAACCTTCAGTGTCATTTTCAGGCATGATTTTCAGGGGACTTGGTGCATAGGGGTGCTGCAAATGCTGGTCTTCTGAAGGAGAGACACCCTGCATTGGCTCAGAGTCAGTCTTGCTCCAGTACATAAGCAGTTACCAGGCACAGGGGGGTGGGGTTTGGTGTTAGCAGGTCCTGCCTCCACTGGGGGCTGCTGTGTTGCTGTCTGAAGTCCCACTGTGTTGGTGTTGGGAAGAAAATGGCACCACCCCAATCTCTCATTCCCATCCTGGGGTTCTCACAACATTCACTGTTCAGGCAGGCCTCCCAGAATAGCGATGGCATCCAGCTCACCCTGTGCTGTGACTCTCCTGCCTTTTTCCTTTGGCATGCAACTGGGATTTAAAACCCAAAGTCTTAAAGGACCCAGCACTACAAGGATTTGTTCCCCTTTTATGCAATAGAGGCTCTCCACCCTGCTGATGAATGTCTTTTGGCTGGCACCTGCAGGGCCTTTTGTCCTGGAGAAGGCAATAAACCTTCCAAGAGTACACCAAAAATGTTCTCTCCCAGTGTGCCCTGGAGATCTCTATACCACCCTATGCACACCAGGGCCAGCTCCCTCCTCCTCAGGGGCATGTGCCACAGCTCTGCTCTAGAGAAATTCATGCATTTCCAAAATCTCAAAGTGAGAGCTCCAAAGGCTGTTTTCAAAAAAGAACTAAGACACTCAGCACTTCTCACTCTCCAGTCTGTGGTCCAGAGAGATTCTCCTCTTGTGCTAACTCAATGCCATACTTTCTAAACCCCTCTCTCTTTCTCTCCCTTTTGTCTCTCCACAGAAAGGGTTCCCACCCTTGCAAAGCACTGCCATTTTTTCTCTCCCTGAGTTCACTTCCATGAACCTCACACCTGCCAAGCATTCTCCTTCCAACTGTGGAGATCCTTCTGCCAGTTGGCAGATTGATTTCCTGAGTGTTCAAAGAGATATGACCTCAATACAGCTGTGTTTGAGGGATGAGAAAATACCAGGGTCCCCTACTTGTCTTCCATCTTAACTCCGCCCCCTCTGTTTTAATTATTTTGTTTTGTTTTATTTCATTCCATTTTATTTTATTTTATTTTATTTTATTTTATTTTATTTTATTTTATTATCATGATAAGTATTCCCTTTAATCCTTATCCTGTATGTCCTTCATTCACCTCCACCTCCCTTCTAGTAGCCATCAGTTTGTTATCTATAGTTAAGAGTCTGCTTCTTGTGAGTGACTGGGTGGCTCAGTCAATTACACAGCTGACTTAATTTCAGCTCAGGTCATGATCTCACAATTCATGAGATTGAGCCCCGAGTCAGGCTCCACCCTTGCAGCACAGATCCTGTTTGGGATTTTCTCTCTCTCTAACCCCTTCCCTTCTCTCTCTCTCTCTCTCTCTCTCTCTTTCTCTCTCTCTCCCTCTCAAAATTAAATAAATATTTTTTGAAAATATTTCTTGGTTTGTCTCTTTTTATTTTATTTTCTCATTTGTTTTGTTTCTAAAATGCTAAAATGCTACATGTGAGTAAAACCATACAATATCTGTCTTTCTCTGATTGACTTATGTCACCTAGCATAATATATTCTAGCTCCATCTACGTCATTGCAAATAGCAGGATTTCACTCTTTTGTATGGCTGAGTAATATTCTATTTATACCTATATCTATATCTATCTATATCTACATATCACATCTTTATCCAAAGATCTATTGATGGACACTGGGGCTGCTTCCATAGTTTGGCCATTGTAAATAACGCTGCCTTAAACATAAGTTTGCATCTACCCCTTTTAATTAGTCTTTTTGTGTTTTGGGGGAAATACCCAGTAGTGTCAAACCTATATCATATAGTAGATATAGTTTTATACTTTTGAGATACTTCCATAGTGTTTTCTGTACTGGCTGCACCAAATTGCATTTTCAACAACAGTTCTAGAGGATTCATTTTTCTCCACATCCTCACCAACACTTTTTGTTTCATGTGTTGTTCATTTTAACCATTTTGACAGGTGTGATATCTCATTGATCTCATTGTACCTGGGTTTGCATTTCTCTTATGATGTGGAAGTTGAGCATCTTTTCATGTGTCTCTTAGCCATCTGTCTGTCTTCTCTGGAGAAATGTCTGTTTATGTCTTCTGTCCATGTTTTAATTGGATTATTTGTTTTTCAGGTATTGAGTTGTATCAGTTCTTTATATATTTTGAATACCAACCCACTTATTGGATGTGTCATTTGGAAATATCTTTTCCCACTCAGAGGTTGCCTTTCAGGTTTGTTGATTGTTTCCATTGCTATGCAGATTTTTTTTTATTTTGATGTAGTCAGAGAGTTTATTTCTACTTCTTTCCCTTGCCTCAAGAGACATATCTAGAAAAATGTTACTATGACTGATTTTGGAGATTGCTGCTTGTGCTCTTTTCAAGGATTTTAATGGTTTCCTATCTCACATTTAGGTCTCTATTTTAAGTTTATTTTTATGTATGGTGTAAGAAAGTGTAACAGTTTCATTCTTTAGCATGTGACTATTCAGTTTCCCCAACACCATTTGTTGAAAAGACTGTCTTTTTCCTTTTATATATTCACTCTTCCTTTCTGGAAGATCAATTGACCATATAATTATGGGTTTATTTCTGGGTATTCTGTTCTATTCCATTGATTTATGTGTATATTTTTATGCCAGCACCACACTGTTTTAAATACTGCTTTGCAATATAAATGACATCTGGAATTGTGATACCTCCAGTTTTCTTTTTCAAGATTTCTTTGGCTATTCAAGGTGTTTTTTTTTTAATGGTTGTTTGTTTGTTTGTTTGTTTAGAGACAGAGTGTGAGTGGGGGAAAGGCAGAGAGAGAGGGAGACACAGAATCTGAAGTAGGCTCCAGGCTCTGAATTGCCAGCACAGAGCCTGATGTAGGGCTCAAACTCACAAATGGTGAGATTATGACCTGTGCCAAAGTTAGATGTTTAACCGACTGAGCCAACCAGGTGCCCCCTAAAGGTCTTTTTTTATTCCATACAAATTGTAGAATGTTTTTTTCTAGATCTGTGAAAAATGTTGTTGGTTCCTTGATAGTCTTTGCATTAAATGTTTAGATTGTGTTGGGTAGTGTAGACATTTAGCAATATTTTTTTCTTCCAACTAATGAGCATGGAATGCCTTTCCATTTCTTTGAGTCATCTTGAATATCTTTTATCAATGTTTTATTGTTTTCAGAGTACAGGTCTTTCACCTCTTTGGTTAAGTCTATTACTAGATATTTTATTGTTTTTGGTGCAATTGTAAATGGGATTGTTTTCTTAATTTCACTTTCTTCTGCCTCATTTTTAGCGTATAGAAATGTAAGAGATTTCTGAACATTCATTTTGTATGCTATGAGTTTGCTGCTTACTGTATACTATGAGTATAATGTTCATTTATCACATAATTTTTTTTGTGGAATCTTTAGGGTTTTCTATATATAGTATCATGTCATCTGCATATAGTGATAGTTTGACATCTTCCTAGCCACTTTGGATGCCTTTTATTTTTTTATGCTAATTGTTGTGGCTAGGTGTTCCAATACTACATTGAATAAGTGGTGAGTGGGAATTTGTATCTTCTTCCTGATCCTAGAGGAAAATCTCTCAGATTTCTCCATGCATATGAGGTTGTATGTGGATTTTTTCATATGAAGACTTTATTATATTGAGATACGTCCCCTCTAGACCTACTTTGCAGAGTTTTTTTTTTAAATCTCAAATGGATGATATTCTTTGTAAGATGCTTTTTCTGCATCTACTAAAATCATAATATGGTTTTTATCTGATTACTTGTGGATGTGATGTATCATGTTTATTGTTTTCAAATACTGATCCACCCTTACAACCCAGGAATAAATCGTACTTAATCCTGGTGAATTATTTTTTAAATATATTGTTGGATTTGATTTGCTAATATTTTGTTGAGGACTTTTGCATTTATGTTCATGTAGTTCTCTTTTTTTTGTGATTGTCTTTATCTGGTTTTGGTGTCAGGTTGATACTGGCCTCATAGAATAAATGTAAACTTTATCTTTACTCTTGTATTTTTTTGAATAGTTTGAGAAGAATGGGTATTCACTCTTCTTTAAATGTTTGTTAAAATTTGCCTGAGATGGGGTGTTTGGGTGGCACAGTCGGTTAAGTGTCTGACTTTAGCTCAAGTCATGATCTCATGGTTTGTGGGTTTGAGCCTCACTTCAAGCTTTGTGCTGACACCTCAGAGCCTGGAGCCTGGTTCATATTCTATGTTTCCCTCTCTGTCCCTTTCTTGCTCAATCTCTCTCTCGCGCGCTCTTTCTCTCTCTCTTAAAAATAAAATAAACTTTAAAATATTGAAAAAAAGAATTTTTTTATATATGAAATTTATTGTCAAATTGGTTTCCATACAACACCCAG
>NW_024413037.1:0-1289 GCF_014898765.1 Herpailurus yagouaroundi | reverse complement strand
TCTCAGTTCTCAACAGTCTCTTATGCTTTGGCTCTCTCCCACTCTAACCTCTTTTTTTTTTTTTTCCCTTCCCCTCCCCCATGGGTTCCTGTTAAGTTTCTCAGCTTATTTCAAGTAGAGGTAATAGTATTATGATTGTTGTTCCAAATTTTTGTTCAGATATATTGCTTGCCTGTTTTGAGCAAGTCCCTAGTGGTGATTTCTTCTTGATCTTTCTTTTTGGGGAGAACTCCTCTATCTTGTCATTTTGAATAAGTTTCTGTATTTTGTGTATTTTAAAAGCTTGTATTGTTTCCTACACTTGATTGTACTTCTACATTATAAAGGGGTTATACATTGTCTAGGGCCTGTCATTTGAGTAGCTGTTTCTAGTGTATGCTGTGTGTACTGTGCTGTTGCGTTTTGGCTGCTCTTTCTCACTGGTCAGTATCTGCTGAGCTCCTCCTTGCTTGCAGTGGTTAGTGTTGGGACCTTTAATTAGGTGTGCTTTGATCTGTTTGTCAAAAAAGGGGGGAGAACCCTGATACCCAAAAAGAGAAAAGAAAATGGAACAATAAAAACCAAACAGAGACTCAAAAAAAGTACAAGGCTGATTCCAAAGAAAAAGGTAGGGAGAAAAAAGAAGAAAAGACAAAAGAAAAAGAATAAAAAAGTCTGCTCCAAACACAGCGAAAAGAAAATGGAAAACAAACAAACAAGGGAATATGAGCTTGATTCTGAAAGAAAAAAATTTTAAAAAAAGAAAAAAAAAAGTAAGCCTAGTCCTATTTCCACCAGAACTGCAGGTGTCATTTTGAAGCACCAGATTTTCAGTACATTTGGTGTGTGCTTGGTGCTGCCTGTGCTGGCCTTCTGAAGAAGGGGTTTTCTGCATTGGCTTAAAATCAGTCCTGCTCCACTAAATAAATAGTTGCCAGGCACAGATGGTGGGGTTTGGTGTAAGTGCCTCCAGCCTCCCCTGGGGGGCTTCTATGTTGCTCTCCAAAGTCCTACAGTGTTGTTGGATGGAAAATGGCACCACTCCAATCTCTCTTCCCCAGATGGGAGAACTCACTGACCCCCTCCTCTGTTCAGACGGCTTCACAGAATATTGAGGGCAGTCACTTCTTTCTGTGCCACAACTCTCCTGCATTTTTTCTTTGGCATGCAGCTTGGATTCCAAACCCAAAGTCTTTTTATTTATATGAAATTTATTGTCAAATTGGTTTCCATACAACACCCAGTGCTCATCCCAAAAGGTGCCCTCCTCAATACCCATCACCCACCCTCCCCTCCCTCCCACCCCCCAT
>NW_024413036.1:0-4544 GCF_014898765.1 Herpailurus yagouaroundi | reverse complement strand
AAAAACGAAGCATCCCTGTGTGGCTCTTGCTCGTTCTTCTGGTCCTTTCCAAGAGAAAATTCAGGTTGCTACTCAGCTGTTTAATGAAAATGAGTACTTCGAAAAAGCTGCTGTAATAAGTACAGCTTTCTTTTTCTGAAACAAAAGCAATGTTTGCTACCACATCGTGTCAGTTTCACAATATTTTCATGGAAATGTGCAGTGCAAAGCATGTTTAAATCATCGATGCAGCTTTTAATCTTTCTGGGAGGAGGGAGCAGGATCTTTAGCAGTCTTTCATTTTGATTTGTCCATGCTCGCCTGTCCACACTTCTCCTTTTAATTAATGTAATTAAAAAAGGATAAGAGGCCGTGGTAGAATTTGGTGCATTAGGTTAGCGGGATCAAGAATAATGAAAATGTCTGAGATGAGGCAGATTCCTAAAATGGCGTAAAAGAGGAAAGGAAGGCCTTTCTTTTGGTTTTAGGGTGTGCCAGATTATTTTTCATGAGATTCAGAAATGCGTCCATGGCCTGAGAAACATTTATGCTTGGGAATCTTAAATGGGCAATAAATAAGGGGTGCTGGGGTGGGTCGTTCCTTAAGTCTGTCACAAGCGATTGTATACTTTATGTTGGCACCTCTCATTCTTGTCCCCTTGTCTGAAAACCAAGTGGGGAGTAACATTAATATTAACTGGATGCTAGATACTCCTCAGAGTCCTTTATATGCTTTAACTCATCTCATTTACCCAAACCCTTGGTAGATAGATGTCTCCATTTTGCAGATGGAACACCTGAGGCTTAGAAAAGATGAGTGGCTGTTGTTACCGCGTCATGCAGGGACGAGGTTATAGAGGCACATTGGAATTTAGGTCTTTCTGTTGCAAGAGGCAGATTTTTTATTGTAAGTCCTAATTGGAAAAGTGGTTAGGAACTATCGAGGAGAATCTCTTTGGAGCATTTCTTTCTTAGGGAGGCAGCTCCACCTTTGTGGGTGCCTTGTGGATCTTTACCTGCCCTTGGTGGGCACTGTGTGTATCTTTACGTGCATTATAGATGCCTCCCAAGTTTATTATCTGTGTGGTTTTGTGGGCTGGCTGCTATTGCTTGAGAGTTCATACAAATCCTGACTGTGGTTTTTGTTGTTTCTTTTTGGAGCAAAACTGATGCAACTTTGATCTCTAGTATTCATTTAGAACTATCATCTTTTTTTTGGTATTAAATATCCCTTTATTTTAAGACATTATGGCTTTAGTATAGCGTGCTAATGGATTTACATTAAATCCATGGTGAAAATAAAAATGGACAGCTGTGGTACATGGTAACAGGGTTCCCCGTGATCTCTTCTTGCCTCTTCTTCCCGGGGCCTGTACTTCGCAGCCCCTCTGCAGTCGGTTGAGGTCATGTGACAAGTTCATCAATAGAAGTGGCATCATTTGCCTCTAGGCTAAAGCACCTACACGCACCCCCGGCTCTCTCTTCTCCTGTCGCTGTAACCTGGATATTAAAGGTGTTGAAGGGGCACCTGGGTGGCTCGGTCGGTTGGGCGTCCGACTTCGGCTCAGGTCACGATCTCGCGGTCCGTGAGTTCGAGCCCCGCGTCGGGCTCTGGGCTGACGGCTCAGAGCCTGGAGCCTGCTTCCGATTCTGTGTCTCCCTCTCTCTCTGCTCCTCCCCCGTTCATGCTCTGTCTCTCTCTGTCTCAAAAATAAATAAATGTTAAAAAAAATTAAAAAAAAAAAAACAGAGGGGCGCCTGGGTGGCGCAGTCGGTTAAGCGTCCGGCTTCAGCCAGGTCACGATCTCGCGGTCCGTGAGTTCGAGCCCCGCGTCAGGCTCTGGGCTGATGGCTCAGAGCCTGGAGCCTATTTCCGATTCTATGTCTCCCTCTCTCTGCCCCTCCCCTGTTCATGCTCTGTCTCTTTCTGTCCCAAAAATAAATAAACATTGAAAAAAAAATTAAAAAAAAAAACAGGAAAAAAAACAGAAAAAAAAAGAATTAAAACAAAGGCTGTAACAAGAGACAAAGACACTATACGATAATAAATTGGACGATCCAACAAGATACAGCAATTGTAAATATTCACGCACCCAGCACGGAAGCACCTAACGACATAAAACAGTTAATAACAAACATAAAGGAACTACTTGATTGTAATACAATAATAGTAAGGGACTTAATACCTCACTTAGATCAATGGACGGATCATCCACACACTGGACTAGATGCCCTTGATAGATATATTCAGAACAGCAGAATACACATTTTTTTTCAAGTACACATGGAATATTCTCCAGAATAGATCACACACTGGGGCCCCGTTGAGCATACGAACGACTCTTGGTTTTGGCTCAGGTCATGATCCCAGGATTGTGGGCTCAAGCCCCACATCAGGCTCTGTGCTGAGCGTGGAACCTGCTTAAGATTCTCTCTCTCTCCTCTGCCCTTCTTCCCCACCCATGTGCTCGCTCGCTCTCTCTCAAATAAAAAATAAAAAATAAATGAAAAATAAAAAGAATAGATCACACATTAGGCCACAAAATAAGTCTCAACACATTCAAGAATATTCAAGTCGTACCAGGCATCTTTTCTGGCTACAACACTATGAAACTCGAGGTCAATCGCAAGAAGGAATCTGGAGAGACCACAAATACCTGGAGGGTAAAGAACATGCTACTAAACAATGAATGGGTCAACCAGGAAATCAAAGAAGAAATTACAGGGAAAGAAGTGAAAATGAAAATGAAAATACAATGGTCCAAAATGTTTGGGATGGCAGCCGAAGCAGTTCTATGAAGGAAGTTTATAGCAATACAGACCTCCCTCAAGAAACAAGAAAAATCTCAAATCAACAACCTAACTTTACACCTAGAGGAGCTGGAAAAAGAAGAGCAAACAAAACCCAAAACCAACAGAAGGAAGGACATAATGAAGATTAGAGCAGAAACACATGATATAGAGACTTAAAAAACAATAGAACAGATCAATGAAACCAGGAGCTGGCTCTTTAAAAATATCTACCAAATTGATAAACCTCTAGCCAGACTCATCAGAGAGAGAGAGAGAACTCAAATAAACAAAATTACAAATGAAAAAGGAGAAATAACAACCAATACCACAGAAATACAAACAATTGTAAGAGAATATTATGAAAAATTATATGCCAACAAATTAGACAACCTAGAAGAAATGGATAAATTCCTAGAAACACATTACCTACCGAAACTGAAGCAGGAAGAAATAGAAAATTTGAACAGACCAATTACCAGCAATGAAACTGAATCAAAAAAAAAAAAAAAAAAAAAAAAAAACCAACCAAAAAACCTCCCAACAAACAAAAGACCAGGACCAGAAGGCTTCACAGGCAAATTTTACCAAACATTTAAATAAGAGTTAATACTGGGGCGCCTGGATGGCTCAGTCGGTTGGGAGTCTGACTTCGGCTCAGGTCACCATCTCCACGGTTTGTGAGTTTGAGCCCCGCGTCGGGCTCTGTGCTGACAGCTCAGAGCCTGGAGCTTGCTTCGGATTCTGGGTCTCCCTCTCTCTCTGCCTCTCCCCCACTTGTGCTCTGTCTGTCTCTCTCTTTCTCTCTCTCTCTCTCAAAAATAAATGGATATTAAAAAAACTTTTTTAAAGAGTTAATACTTATTCTTCTCAAAATATTCCAAAAAATAGAAGAGGAAGGGCAACTTCCAAATTCATTCTATGAGGCCAGCATTACCCTGATACCAAAACCAGATAAAGACACCACACAAAAAGGGAACTACAGACCAATATCTCTGATGAGCATACATGCAAAAATCCTCAACAAAACACTAGCAAGTCAAATCCAACAATACATTTAATAAAATCATACACCATGATCAAGTGGGATTTATTTCAGGGATACAAGGGTGGGTGAAGAGTCACAAATCAATGTGATACATCACATCAGTAAAAGAAAGAATAAAAACCATAAGATCATTTCAATAGATGCAGAAAAATCACTTGACAAAGTACACCTGTTCATGATAAAAAACTTCATCAAAGTAGGCTTAAAAGGAACATATCTCAACATAATAAAGGATATATATGAAAAACCCACAGGTAACATCGTCCTCAATAGGCAAAAATGGAGAGCTTTTCCCCTAAGGTCAGGAACAAGAGGAGGATGTCCACTCTTACCGCTTTTACTCAGCACAGTCCCGGAAGTCCTTGCAACAGTAATCAGACAGCAAAAAGAAATAAGAGGAATCCAAATTGGTGAGGAAGAGGTAAAATTGTCACTATTTGCAGATAACATGATACTCTATATAGAAAACCTGAAAGATGCCACCAAGAAACTACTGGAATTGATAGATGAATTCAGTAAAGTCGCGGGATACAAAAGCAATGTACAGAAATCCATTGCATTTCTTTTTTATTATTTTTTTTTATTTTTGAGAGATACCGATCGTGAGCAGGGGAGGGGCAGAGCAAGAGGGAGACACAGAATCTGAAGCGGGCTCCAGGCTCCGAGCTGCCAGCACAGAGCCCGACACGGGGCTCGAACTCACGGACTGTAAGATCATGACCTGAGC
>NW_024413035.1:0-1378 GCF_014898765.1 Herpailurus yagouaroundi | reverse complement strand
AGCAGGGTTAGGGTTCGAGGGAGGCTTAGGTTTCGGTGGAGGTTCCCGGTTCTGGGTAGGGTTAGGGTTAGGGTTAGCACCCAGGAGGCTCCAGGCGCCGAACCCACAGCAGGGCAGTGGTCTCCGCGAAGGGCTGAGTTGAGGGCACAAGCGACGGTGCCGGTCAGGATCCGTCCTTGGCTGCCAAGGCCATACACGTCGATCCCCCCTGGTCGAGGAGGCCTCTGGAATCCTCTCGGATAGCTGCTGGCTGGCCTGGGAAACGACATGGGGAGCTTCCAGCTTCAATGCCGAGTCAGCCTGCCCCGCATCTGGACTCCAGGCGCGTGATGTTGTCAGATGTTTGAATTGGGTCCCAAGGGGAGAGAGGCTTAGCTAGGGTTAGGGTTTGGGATAGGGACGTCGCCAGGGCCGAAGCGACTCCGGTCTCGTGATCTCCCTCGAGGGCTGAAGTGAGGGCCCGTGCCAGAAGGCGGCTCAATTGCAGAGTTAGGGATCGAGGCAGTCTTAGGTTTCCGTGGAGGGTCCCGGTTTGGGGTAGGGTTAGGGTTAGGGTTAGCACCCAGGAGGCTCCAGGCGCCGAACCCAGGGAAGGGCAGTGGTCCCCGCGAAGGGCTGAGTTGAGGGCACAATGGACGGTGCCGGTCAGGATCCGTCATTGGCTGGCAAGGCCACACTCGTCGATCCGCACGTGGTCGAGGAGGCCTCCGGAATCCTCACGGGCAGCTGCAGCCGGGTCTGGGAAACGACAGGGGGAGCTTCCAGCTTCCATGCCGATTCAGTCGACACCGCTTCTGGACCTCAGACGAGTGATGTTGTCAGACGTTTGAAATGGGTCCCCATGGGGAAAGTGCCATAGCTGGGGTAAGGGTTCCGGCAAGGGACGTCGTCAGGGCCGAAGCGACTCCAGTCTCGTTATCTCCGTTGAGGGCTGAAGTGAGGGCCCATGCCAGAAGGCGGATCTATTGCAGGGTTAGGGTTCGAGGGAGGCTTAGGTTTCGGTTGAGGTTCCCGCTTCGGGGTAGGTTTAGGGTTAGGGTTAGCTCCCAGGAGGCTCCTGGCGCCGAACCCTCAGCAGGGCACTAGTCTCCGCCAAGGTCTGAGTTGAGTGCACAAGGGACGGTGCCGGTCAGGATCCATCTTTGGCTGCCAAGGCCATACACGTCGATCCCCCCTGGTCGAGGAGGCCTCCGGAATCCTCTAGGACAGCTGAAGGCTGGCCTGGGAAACGACATGGGGAGCTTCCAGCTTCTATGCCGAGTCAACCTGCCCCGCATCTGGACTCCAGGCGCGTGATGTTGTCAGACGTTGGAATTGGGACCCATGGGGATAGAGCCTTAGCTAGGGTTAGGGTTCGAGCTAGGGACGTCGCCAGGGC
>NW_024413034.1:0-1078 GCF_014898765.1 Herpailurus yagouaroundi | reverse complement strand
GACTGTAAAAAGAGATGAAGAAGGACATTATATCAAATTAAGAGGTCTATCCACTAAGACCTAACAATTGTAAGCATTTATGCTCCAAATGTAGGAAAACCCAAATATATAAATCAATTAATCACAAACAGAAACTCATTGATAATAACACCATAATAGTAGGGGATTTCAACACCCCACTCACAGCAATGGACAGGTCATCTAATGAGAAAATCAATAAGAAAACAATGGCTTTGAATGACACACTGGACCAGATGGACATAACAGATATATTCAGAACATTTCATCCTAAAGCAGCAGAATATACATTCTTCTCCAGTGAACATGGAACGTTCTCCAGGATAGACCACATACTAGGACACAAATCAGCCTTCAACAAGTACAAAAAGATTGAGATCATATCATGCATATTTTCAGACCACAAACTGAATGAAACTCAAGATCAACCACAAGAAAAAATTTGGAAAGGTAACAAATACTTGGAGATTGAAGAACATCTTAGTAAAGAATGAATGGGCTAACCAAGAAGGTAAAGAGGAGATTAAAAAGTACAAGGAAGCCAATGAAAATGATAACACCACAGCCCAGAACCTCTGGGATGCAGCAACGGCAGTCATAAGAGGGAAGTATATAGTAATCCAGGCTATCCTAAAGAAGGAAGCAAGGTCTTAGATACACAACCTAACCTTACGCCTTAAGAAGCTAGAAAAAGAACAGCAAATAAAACCCAAAAACAGCAGAAGACAGGAAATAATAAAGATTAGAGCAGAAATCAATGTTATCGAAACAAAAAAAAAAAAAGAAAGAAAGAAAGAAAGAAAGAAAAGAAAAGAAAAAAAGAAAAAAAAACCCAGTAGAACAAATCAATGAAACCAGACACTGGTTCTTTGAAAGAATTAATAAAATTGATAAACCACTAGCCAGTTTGATCAAAAAGAAAAAGGAAAGGACCCAAATAAATAAAATCAAGAATGAAAGAGGGGAGATCACAACCA
Source organism: Herpailurus yagouaroundi (assembly GCF_014898765.1). Classification (NCBI taxonomy): domain Eukaryota; kingdom Metazoa; phylum Chordata; class Mammalia; order Carnivora; family Felidae; genus Herpailurus; species Herpailurus yagouaroundi. The sequence continues at coordinate 83 of NW_024413034.1, read as the reverse complement.
ACACAGCAGAAATAAAAACAATAATAAGAGAATATTATGAGCAATTATATGCCAATAAAATGGGCAGTCTGGAAGAAATGGAC
>NW_024413033.1:0-1260 GCF_014898765.1 Herpailurus yagouaroundi | reverse complement strand
TCAACTCAGCCCTTCGCGGAGACCACTGCCCTGCTGTGGGTTCGGCGACTGGAGCCTCCTGGGTGCTAACCCTAACCCTAACCCTACCCCAAACCGGGACCCTCCACGGAAACCTAAGCCTGACTTGATCCCTAACCCTGCAATTGAGCCGCCTTCTGGCACGGGCCCTCACTTCAGCCCTCGAGGGTGATGACGAGACCGGAGTCGCTTCGGCCCTGGCGACGTCCGTTGCCCGAAACCTAACCCTAGCTAAGGCTCTTTCCCATGGGACCCAATTGCAACATCTGACAACATCACGCGCCTGAAGTCCAGATGCGGGGCAGGCTGACTCGGCATCGAATCTGGAAGCTCCCCATGTCGTTTCCCAGGCCAGCCTGCATCTGTCCGAGAGGATTCCGGAGGCCTTCTCGACCAGGGGGGATCGACGTGTATGGCCTTGGCAGCCAAAATGGATCCTGACCAGCACCGTCCCTTGTGCCCTCAACTCAGACCTTGGCAGAGACTACTGCCCTGCTGAGGGTTCGGCGCCTGGAGCCGCCTGCGAGCTAACCCTAACCCTAACCCTACCCCGAACTGGGAACCTCCACTGAAACCTAAGCCTTCCTCGAACCCTAACCCTACAATTGACCCGCCTTCTGGCCTGGGCCCTCACTTCAGCCCTCAAGGGAGAGCACGAGACTGGAATCGCTTCGGCCCTGGCGACGTCCATGGCCCGAACCCTAACCCTAGCTAAGGCTGTTTCCCCATGGGGACCCCATTCCAACGTTTGACAACATCACTCGTCTGAGGTCCAGAAGCGGAGTAGACTGACTCGGCATGGAAGCTGGAAGCTCCCCATGTCGTTTCCCAGGCCCGGCTGCAGCTGCCCGTGAGGATTCCGGATGCCTCCTCGACCAGGTGCGGATCGACGAGTGTGGCCTTGGCAGCCAAAGACGGATCCTGACCGGCAACGTCCCTTGTGCCCTCAACTCAGCCCTTCGCGGAGACCACTGCCCTGCTGTGGGTTCGGCGCCTGGAGCCTCCTGGGTGCTAATCCTAACCCTAACCCTACCACAAACCGGGACCCTCCAAGGAAACCTAAGCCTGCCTCGATCCCTAACCCTGCAATTGAGCCGCCTTCTGTCACGGGCCCTCACTTCAGCCCTCGAAGGAGATCACGAATCCGGAGTGGCTTCGGCCCTGGCGACGTCCTTGGACCGAACCCTAAACCTAGCTAAGGCTCTCTCCCCATGGGACCCAATTGCAACGTCTGACAACATC
>NW_024413032.1:0-3860 GCF_014898765.1 Herpailurus yagouaroundi | reverse complement strand
CTGGACAATGCAGAGACAAATACACAAATCCGAACATTTAAGCCTAGTCAAAATTTGGGGGGAGACAGAGTAGTTTGGTCAAGAAGAGAATGTTCTGTCACTTATTTATTGTTGCTTTGTCAAATAAATCAAAGCACATAAAAAAAAAAAAAAAAGAAACTCTGGGACTTGAGGGTTGTTTGGTCTGTAGCTCCTGAAGTGGAAAAGACTCACCTAAGTCTGGTTGGGGGATAAGCATCTATTTTTTGTTGTTGTTGTTGTTGGGGGATAGGCGTCTATTTTTTTTTTGTTTGTTTGTTTGTTTATATCAAAAGCTGGAAAGTAATCTTTGGAGGCAAGAACCTGCAGATCCAAAGAATGAAGAAGTGTTGAGAAATAGAAAAAGCGTGATGAGATTTCCCCACCCCAGAACAATAAAGGAATCCCAAGACTTGGAATTCTGGGCACTATAATACAGAAGTTGGGGAAGGGGCAGAGATGAAGACCAGAGACAAAAGGTGTTACAGGTGACCTCTGGAAGATTCCAGAACATTTTCCAGAAGTCCCTAGTACAAACAGCCTGTGACTTCTTTACAGAAGGAGAAATGAAAGTGGGATCCAGGAAGACTCTCTCAGATCATTGCCCAAATGAAGGAGAGAAACCCAAAGGAGCAAGAGGAGGGGAGTAGAAGCATACAGTGGCCTTAAAACAGCAAGAAGGAAGTAAAGGGAGTGGTAGGAATGATCCCAGGGTCTAGAACACACATTGAGAGTTTCACAGAACTCAGAGACCCCTTTTAGCCTTTTGTCACTCCCTGTCAGTAGACTAATCTGAGACCTGGTGAGTCCTTGCAATCTCACCTGGCTGTGAACAGTCTGGGAATCTTAGCTTCAACCAGGGCCTCTGCCCATTTTGGATTGGCATGCATTCTCCAACAAAGCCTTTCTCTGTATCACTCTTCCCCAATCAGCCTCTTTCTGGCCAGAGGTCAATACCAAGAAACCTAGATCTCCATCCCAGACCCAGAGAAGCCTCTATCTCCTCCTAACTATGCTGTTTATGATTCTTCTCCTGCCTCAGCCATTAATCTAGCTTTTGGCCTCAGCTGACCTGCTCTGAGGAGACTTGCAAGTGGGCCCTTCTCTAGAACAAATGACCACCACTGTTTGGAGTGACTCTAGATGACCAGAAGATTGACATCTGACAGCGTCCCTTTTTTTCCTTACTGCTTTTCCTTACTGCTACCCTCCTGGCCAAGTCTATGCAATAGCTGCCTGATCCCAGAAACTGAGTGTCTCATTTATGGCCTGTAGCTTGGCTCTGGCTCTCTTTGCTCTGTGATTCATAGCACTGACCACTGGCTGGACTCCTTCACTGATTACTTGTAGCAGTTGTCTTCAAGTTCCTATAAACCTTCTTAACCTAGATGACAGTGTGCAGATCTCTACCTCAGCTTTGGATGTTCTTCCCATTTTCAGTCAGCCTATGTGGCAGTGAAAGTGGAGAGGCCTAGAGAACCCTATGCTTCCTCCTGCATGTGGGGGTTAAAGGGTTATAGCAAAGCAAATTATCCAAGTCTTTGGCTCACAGCATCAAGGTCTGACAAGAGATAATAAGTGAAACTAAGTACGCTAGAAAACTCTGTTTAAAGATTCATCAAAATTATCTGACTGTGCTGTGATTGCCCCAGGAGCACTCCAATAGCCAGAGGTTATAGCCGGCAAGACAGGTCAACAGGAACCTGTCCATAAATGGAATTATTACATAGAGCGGTTGGGAGTAAAGACAATGAAGGGCATCCCAGTGCTGTATTTTTGCTGGCCCAGGTGCTCATATGATTAATCAGAATCTTCATACCACCTTCCAAATCCCATACTTACCTAGAAATTAATGTTCCAGATCAGCACTTTCCCATAGTGGCTACCATACTAGACAGTGCAGATATAGAACATTATCCTTTTCCCCAAATGAATTTCTGGAATAAGGATGAAGAAAGAATGTACAAATGACTAGTAAACAACTCACCAGCCAATGGGGCTAGACCAGAATGGAGGGGTTGGTACCACATCATCAGGAGAGAGAGAAGGATCCTTGTGTTTTGTAATTCCCAGACTAGTTCTCTGCTCAGTGAGGAGAGCAGTGAGGAATGGTGGTCCTATCCTGCCTTGCTATATCTCTGCCTCATTAGCCATTTCAAATTTACCTATACAACAAAAACTATAACATTCTATTGTCATTTAAGAATATTTAAACAAATGAAGAAAAACAGCTTATTCCTAGATGTGAAACCTCATTATCCTCATTATCAAAGAAATGTCAATTCTCCACAAATCAATCTACAGATTTGACATAATCCCAGTTGGATTTTGGGGAACCTAGACAGGATGATTCTAAAGTTGATCTGGGATCAAAACAATTGATATAACTAAAAATATATTTTACAAACAAATAAGGGGACGTAGCTCTAAAAGATATTAAAATATATTTTGAAGTCACAATAATTGCGAGATGTGAAATAAAAGATGTGTACAAAATAGATATAAAAGCAAACTCAAATATATGAATATTTAGCATATAATAAATGAAGCATCTCAAATCAGTATAGAAATATGTTGAGATAAATGGATAGGTATTTGGAGGGTTGGAATTAACTTAGATCTTGTCATGTAGAAGACAGAAAAACAAAAGAAAGAAAAGAAAGACAGAAGAAAAAGAAAGAAAGAAAGAAAGAAGAAGAAAAAGAGAAAAAGAAAGAGAAAGAAAAAGAAAAAGAGAAAAAGAAAAAGAAAAAGAAAAAGAAAAAGAAAAAGAAAAAGAAAAAGGGAGGGAGGGAAGGAAGGAAGGAAGGAAGGAAGGAAGGGTAAGCCACAATCTGATACTAGTTTCTTTTACAATGTCATCTGAAGAAAGCAGAAATTTGAATCTGAACAATATAATATTTCGTGTCTAGACTATTTCACTCAGCATGATACTTTTGGGATTCATCCATGCTGTGACATGCATTGGTAATTCTTTTTTATTGCTAAGCAGTGCTCTATTGGATGAATATGCCATAGTTTGTTTATCCCATTTGTATATCCAGCTTGTGCATATAAGTCTATCCAGTTTATCATTGTCCTGTTGATGGATATATGGGTTGTTTCCAGTTTTTTTTTAATATATGAAATTTATTGTCAAATTGGTTTCCATACAACACCCGGTGCTCATCCCAAAAGGTGCCCTCCTCAATACCCATCACCCACCCTCTCCTCCCTCCCACCCCCCATCAACCCTCAGTTTGTTCTCAGTTTTTAACAGTCTCTTATGCTTTGGCTCTCTCCCACTCTAACCTCTTTTTTTTTTCCTTCCCCTCCCCCATGGGTTCCTGTTAAGTTTCTCAGGATCACATAAGAGTGAAACCATATGGTATCTGTCTTTCTCTGTATGGCTTATTTCACTTAGCATCACACTCTCCAGTTCCATCCACGTTGCTACAAAGGGCCATATTTCATTCTTTCTCATTGCCACGTAGTATTCCATAGTGTATATAAACCACAATTTCTTTATCCATTCATCAGTTGATGGACATTTAGGCTCTTTCCATAATTTGGCTATTGTTGAGAGTGCTGCTATGAACATTGGGGTACAAGTGCCCCTATGCATCAGTACTCCTGTATCCCTTGGATAAATTCCTAGGAGTGCTATTGCTGGGTCATTGGGTAGGTCTATTTTCAATTTTCTGAGGAACCTCCACACTGCTTTCCAGAGTGGCTGCACCAATTTGCATTCCCACCAACAGTGCAAGAGGGTTCCCGTTTCTCCACATCCTTGCCAGCATGTATAGTCTCCTGATTTGTTCATTTTGGCCACTCTGACTGGCGTGAGGTGATACCTGAGTGTG
>NW_024413031.1:0-4810 GCF_014898765.1 Herpailurus yagouaroundi | reverse complement strand
ATTCCTTCAGTTTTTGTTTGTTTGGGAAGACCTTTATCTCTCCTTCTGTTCTAAATGACAGACTTGCTGGATAAAGGATTCTCGGCTGCATATTTTTTCTATGGACTACTATATTTTCTCCCACCCTCACACACATGCCACTCTGCAGATCATATTTTTGGAGAGAGTTGCCTCTAGTTATAATTGTCTTTTCAATTGCCATATATCCTGCAGCTTGACAATATACATTATACTACAGATAAGCCAGAGTCAATGGCATTTAAATAGTAGTAGAAACTTCAAGGAGTACAGAAATATGTACATGGTAAAAAGTCAAGTGATGGTATGGCAATGAAGTGGTTAATGCAATATATGCAGGTCATGAGACTAGACTGGTCAGCCAACAGGAGTCATACTTTGAAGCCTGAATGTTTCACTTGACTATATGTATTTTGAGCTATGGAGGTGTAGGTATGATGATCCAAAAAAGGATGTTAATAGCAACAGGACTAACTAATCTTATAAAATGGCCCATGAAAACAGATGTGGCCAGAAAGCCTGAATCTGTGGTAAGGGTTAAATTGAATCACAAGGAAAAATGTCAGCAATCAAATCACAGTCACCACTTTCACCAGGGCAAGCAATAAATACTAAGAATAAGCAAGAGCTTCAGACATTCAATCAAAATGCTTCAGTGTAAAGGGTTCCCAAGTTTAGTTGGCTGGTAGCACTCTGGAAGAACAAATTCTCTCCTTTAGATCTGTGGATGTTTTTCAATGGGCTGAACAACTGAGTTATATATCACAATCACTGACAGCCTATCTAGGCACAGTAAGAAACATCACAAACAAATGATTTCTATTGGTCCATGCCATCAATGAAGAAACAACTAAACATGCCATTAATTCCAGGGCAGTGACATCATCATAATATATATGGAAGGTATTACTTATTTCTAGTTGACTAGCTAGCTTTTAATGAAAACTAATCATTAAGATATTAGTTTTTAGGAAATACTGTCCAACAAAGATGTTGAAACAGGATTATAAAATTAATTAAAACTCATGTGCTACATAAAAAAAATGTCAAGTTAATGTGTTTAGAAGATTAAGTCATTTATCTTTACCATCCACTGGATTTGACTTTGGGGGCCGATTCCCGCAAAATAACAAAGAGGGCTTCCAGGGGCTGAAGGTTACACAGGGCTGCAAAGGAAAATAGATATGTTTAGAATGAATGAGAAGGGTAACAACAGAGCACATTCCTCATTCCAGAGGGGATTCTCAGTGTTCTTTCACATTTCATATTAAGGAGACACTGAGGAATAAGTAGATACATATTAATGTAGTCAGAGGAAAAGCTCATTTTAATGCAAACGGTACATTATATTATTTTAATTTTTTAACGTTTATTTATTATTGAGAGACAGAGAGAGACAGAGCATGAGCAGGGGAGGGGCAGAGAGAGAGGGACACACAGAATCTGAAGCAGGTTCCAGGCTCTGAGCTGTCAGCACGGAGCCCAACGCGGGGCTCAAAGTCACAAACCTCAAGATCATGACCTGAGCTGAAGTTGGACACTTAACTGACCGAGCCACCCAGGTGCCCCCAAACAGTCCATTTTATAAGATCCTCAAGCATCGCCATCGTCAGGTGTGGCAAATTAATAATAAATTACACTGGATACAAATTTCAAAATGTGTGATGGATGATTTCTATCTAGAGATGTAAACCCAAAATGAAGACAAATACTCTTCTGTATTTTGTGTTGTAGGTATCTGTAGTTATAAAATTGTAATTATAGGCCGAAAAAATCAACAAAACAAGTAGCTAAGCACAATAATATATAAAGAATGATTTAGTGGTCTAAAAAGATGAGAATAATCTGTTTTGGAAGCTGGCAGTCCTAGGAAAAGAGGTAGATATAGTGTAACAAATTGTTAAATATAGTGTAGTATATTTATTTAAATTAAATTAAATTAATTGTTAAATATAGTGTAGTATAAAGAGTAGATACAGTATAACAAATTGTTACCCTCTAGAGTAAGATCACTTGGGTTCAAATCCTAGTTCTGCCTTTGTGACCTCACCTCAAACAAATTACTTAACCTATCTGTGCCTAAGTTTCTTTATCTGGAAAAAAAAATCAAGAATTCCTTCAAAGAGATGTCGTGAGCATTAACCTACACATAAAAGTGTCTGGCACAGAGTAGGCACTTATTAATATTAGCTATTGGTATTATAATAAAGATTTTAACTATCTGACACTTCAGGTCTGTGCCAAATTACAGGACTTTCATTCTCTTTTTGAAACACACATCTATATACATATATAAAAAAAAAGCCTATTCCAATATGTGCTATATTGGAAAATATCCCCAAAGGAGAGCCATAGTATAAATATATTTTTTTCTTAATATATATTTTTTTATTTTATCAAGTTTTTAATTTTAATCACAGTATAGTTAACATACAGTATTATACTAGTTTCAGGTACATAATTTAATGACTCACGATTCTATACATTACTCATTGCTCATCATGATGTGTACTCTTTAATCCCCATTACCTATTTCACCCATCCCCCTAACCCACCTCCCCTCTGGAAACCACCAGTCTGTTCTCTATAGTTAAGAGCCTGTTTCTTGGTTTCTCTCTCTCTTTTATTTCCTCTGCTCATTTTTTTTTTGTTTTTAAATTCCACATATAAGTGAAATCATATGGTATTTGTCTTTCTCTGATGGACTTATTTCACTGAGCATAATAGTCTCTATTTCCATCCATGTTGTTGTAAATGGCAAGATTTTATTCTTTTTTGGCTGAGTAATATTCCCTGTAGATAGATAGATAAATGATAGATAGATAGATGATAGATAGATAGATAGATAGATAGATGATAGATAGATGATAGATATATGTGTGTATGCCACATCTTTATCCACTCATGTATGATGGACACTTCCATAATTTGGCTATTGTAATAATGCTGCAATTACCATTGGGGTGCATATGTCCTCTCAAATTAGCATTTTTGTATTTTTGGGGTATATACCCAGTAGTGTGATTACTGGATCATAAGGTGGTTCTATTTTTAACTTTTTGTGGAACCTCCATACTCTTTTCCACAATGACTGCAAAAGTTTGCATTCCATCAACAGTGCAAGAGGATTCCTTTTTCTCCACACCCTCACCAATAAATTTCATCTAATATTACAGGTGTGTCATTCATGTGAGGACAATTTGATATCAGTGACTCTTTAGAGTCATCGTTTCTCTCCCAAAATACATCTCCAGAAAAACTATAATGCCAAACTAGCTTCTTATGATAGTAGGAAAAAACTCCCCAGGGTGCTTTCATTAGAGTGATATAAAGGCACTTGCTCAAAGGTCAAGTTTTTGGTTCAATTACATAGGTAAAGATTAACAGAGGTACAGTTTTATACTTGATGGCAGAATTATCCCCAAGCTCAAAAGATCAGGATCACATTTTGTTCTTTTCATTCCCCTACTCTAACCATCCAGTCACCAGATTCTGCCCTTTAAACATATTTTAAGTGAGTTTGTACAATACTAAACAGTTGTCATTTATTAACATTTGAGCATCATTTAGTCAACTAACAACACCCCCAGGGGTCAAGAGCTAGAGCATAGACTAAGGAAGTTTTCATTAAGGGAAATGAGAAGTCCACAAAGGAATGGAGTACAGGGTGGGTACAAGAGCTATGTCAAACAGTGGAGGTTTCCTATATAGTCTAATTTTAGGAATTCCAGTAAATGCTCCCTTTACCCCACATATAACATGCCTAAATATTTTACCATTAGAGTCTCATTACTTTGAAATAGCAAGCCTACTTTAAAAATACATTTATAGAGGGTATAATGCTAAGTGAAATAAGTCAGACAGAGAAAGACAAACACCATATGATTTCACTCATATGTATAATTTAAGAAACAGAAAGAAAGAAAGAAAGAAAGAAAGAAAGAAAGGACCCAAGCACTTAAGAAGATCCTGGCGTGCAATGGTACAGGTCTTTTCTCCTCTGGGAACCTCTACATCACCCTTTTAGTGAGAAGATGTTCTAAGTGACTCCCCCCCCTCTTTTTTTTTTACATCTCTGGGAGAGAGACACCAAAAAAAGAGAGAAAGAAATAAATTTTCTTATCTGGACCTCAGAGTCAATTATCATATAATTGTAACTTTGGAGGGCCACCCCCTCTGAGACGGTAATTATCAAAACCTGGAGGATTTCTACAGTTAAGTTAATGACGATCATTTCTATCCAAAGTTAATACTCCAGGCAATATAGGAGGCTGGTGAAAGACCAATGTTTTAGCAGAGTGGCTATTTCAAGTTACTCATCACCAAAGTTTCAGCCTTCTGATTACTTATTTAGGCATGTTGGTCTTATTTTTTCTCATTGTAAATTAAGAAACTCCTGGTCCTCACACATCTTTTGTAAGAAGTTTGCCATTTGTGTATTCTGTGCAAAACTCCTTCTCTGTAGTCCTTCTGTGAGTTTGCTCATTACTCCTTTTTTTTCTCCCATGATTTAATATTTTGGAATGAAAAAATTAAACAAAATAAAGGTGAATTAGGAAGTACAAATCTTCAAAATGTAGAAAGACAGTTTTTTTTAAAGACATGGTAAGGAACATTCCAAAACAACAAAAAACATATACTCTTTGATGCAGTCATGCATCCTAAAAAAACATACATCAACACTCATATGAAATACCATATTGTTAAGAGAAGAAGGAAAAAAAAAAAAAAAAAGAAAAAAAGAAAAAAAAAAAGAAAGAAAGGGGAGAGGAGGAGGATGAGGATGAGGAGG
>NW_024413030.1:0-1042 GCF_014898765.1 Herpailurus yagouaroundi | reverse complement strand
ATGTAAGAGACTCTCAAATATAGAGAACAAACAGAGGGTTGATGGAGTATTTACCATATCTTTATTCATTCATCTATTGATGTATACACTTGGGCTGCTTCCATAATTTGGCAATAAATAATGCTGCAATAAACATAGAGGTGCATATGTCCTTTTAAATTAGTGGTTTTGTATTCTTTGGGTAAATACCCAGTAGCACCATTACTGGAGCATAGAGTAGTTCTATTTTTAACTTATTGAGGAACTTCTGTAGTGTTTTCCACAGTTTGCATTCCTACCAAATGCCTGAGCGTTCTTTTCCTCCACATCCTTGCAAACACTTGTTGTTTTCTTGTATTTTTGATTTTAACCATTCTGGCACATGTGAGGTTTTGATTTACATTTTCCTGATGATGAGTGATGTTGAACACCTTTCCATGTGTGTGTCTATTGGCCATCTGTATGTTTTCTATATTATTATATTTTTGAGTTAACATGTCTACTAGGTTGAGAATGGAATTAAAATGCTGCTTTATTTTACCAGGAGTCCTGTCCTTTCCATATTAGAAGAAATTTCAGGTACTAAGGAGTTGTGAATGAAGACAGAGATGATGTAATCTAGTGATCCCCAACATTTTCACCCCTGGAACAAACATCAAGGATGATTATGTTGTACTCAGAACACTGTCATCCACATATTCTGATTCGAGAAATGCCAAAGAGTTTTGCAGGAAATAAAGCACATAGAACTATAGACTATTTTTTTAAAACCCCATCTAGCTTTCTCTTTTTTCTTTTAAAAACATATACATAGGGGCGCCTGGGTGGCGCAGTCGGTTAAGCGTCCGACTTCAGCCAGGTCACGATCCCGCGGTCTGTGAGTTCGAGCCCCGCGTCAGGCTCTGGGCTGATGGCTCAGAGCCTGGAGCCTGTTTCCGATTCTGTGTCTCCCTCTCTCTCTGCCCCTCCCCCGTTCATGCTCTGTCTCTCTCTGTTCCAAAAATAAATAAACGTTGAAAAAAAAATAAAAAAAAAATAAAAACATATACATAGAAAAAGTCAC
>NW_024413029.1:0-1686 GCF_014898765.1 Herpailurus yagouaroundi | reverse complement strand
GGCGAGTGGAGGAAAGGAGACTGACTTGCGAGACATCTCTCCTGGGTGTCAGCCGTAGTTGGAGGAGGGAGGGAGGGGTCTGGTCTGTCCTACTTACCGGCTCCTGTAGGCGCTTGTGAGTAGGGTGGTTGGCGTCTGGCTTGGCGAGGAGGGAGCTCAGCCAAGGGAGGCGAGCTACTGCCTCCCCCCGGGTTTTGACACCAAATGTTAAGGTCAGGCGTAGGGCAGGGTAAAGATAAGAGTCAGAAGCTAAAAGATTTTAGCAGTCAAAGGCTTTATTGGGAATTAAGGTCTCGGGCGAGGTTCCGTGACTCAGGGAGAGAGAGAGAGAGGAGTCAGGGAAGTCGGTGCCCGGGTGTGGTGGGGTAGGGTTTTTAAGCTGCAGCGGTTCCGGGTTTAGGTCCGGGTGGGCCTTTTTTGTGCCAGGTCGTGCTGTCGCTCGGTGATTGGTTGACCTTCAGTTCATTCTGGCGGGCTGCTCGGGGCTTTCCATTGGGTTGTGCTGGCGAGATGGCCGTCTCCTCCACTGTGGTTCCAGGGACATCCTAACAAAAGTTGTTGGTAATACTCCTGTATTATCTTTTTAATTTCTGAGAGCCCCTGGTAGCCTTGTTCTAGTTTTAAAAGTGTAATCAGAGGCGCCTGGGTGGCTCAGTCGGTTAAGTGTCTGACTCTTGATTTTGGCTGGGACGTAATCTCACAGCTTGTGGGATCGAGCCCTGCATCGGGCTCTGTGCTGACCTCGCAGAGCCTGCTTGAGATTTCTCTGTCTCCCTCTCTCTCTGCCCCTCCCCTGCTCTCACGCACTCCCTCTCTCTCTCAAAATAAATAAACTTAAAAAAAAAAGTTTAATCACAGATAACAGTGAAAACTGTGAACTTCATTTAAAGGGAAACCTCTCCGCCAACTAACGCCGGCTTCAGTGCTGCAGGCTGGAAGTTTTTGGGGGCAAAAGAAGCATGCCCAGTCTCTCTTTGCTGCTGTCATCTCGATGCTAGCAGGAAGCCTTCTTCCCAAAGTAACCCCGCCCTGTTCACCCCCAGAGGGGCCACATCTGGCTTGTGGACCGTGTGCGTGTGTGTACCCGTGCCTGGCTCCTTGATCCCTTCACACCCCTATGTGGCCTCTTTGGCGCCCGTTGTTTTTTTGGGTGCAGCTGGGGTGCCACGCCCTGTGTGTCCCCCAAACTCTAGCAGACATACATCAAGCAAGTTGTCTCCTGGAGTCCTTACTAGACGAGGGGTCAGGTGAATACGCTCCTCCCTCCCGTGTTGTTGGGGAGACAAAATGCCACAGTTTTCCCACAGCTCTCCTGGAAGAGGTCTCCTTCCCCTGCTCCTTCCACCTTAACCTCTCAGACTTTTAAGGCCTGTGTTACTACTGAGGGACATTAAGTGGTTCGGACCTGCTCCTTTTAAGTCCTGCTAAGATCGCTGGACTAGAGAAGCACTTAGTAGTATTGTATGAGGAGCCTCTGAAAGAGAAAGAGTGGGCTTTTTCCCTCCTGATGAGAACTTTTAAGGTTTACTGTCTTAGCGGGGGTACCTGGGTGGCTCAGTGGGTTAAGCATCCGACTTTGGCTCAGGTCATGATCTTGTGGTCCACGGGTTCGAGCCCCATATTGGGTTCTGTGCTGACAGCTCAGAGCCCGGAGCCTGCTTCGGATTCTGTGTCTCCTTCTCTCTC
>NW_024413028.1:0-3398 GCF_014898765.1 Herpailurus yagouaroundi | reverse complement strand
TCCTCCTCCTCCTCTTCGTTCTCCTCCTCCTCCTCCTCGGGAGCTCCCGGGCTCTTCCTGTAAGATCACTTCCTTCCTCCCCGGGTGCCCGCGGGCCCCGCGCAGCCCCCCCCCCCGCGGGCCCGCCCCCCCGCCCGGCCCGCCGCTCCCCGCCCCCCCCGCGCCCCGCGCGCCCCCCCCCCCAAAAGCCCAAACTCGGCCCGAAACTCTCCTCCGCCGCCCGAAAATGTCCCCTCGGCTCTCTGCCCCAAACATTTCTCCTCAGATTCTCGCTCCCACCAGAAGTCTCTCAGAACCTTCCCTCCCCCTCCAAAAGGAAAATTTCCAACTCCAAAAAAATTCTCAAGGTCTCGCCCCAAAAGATGACCCCCTTCCGAGTCCTTTCTCCAAAATTCCGCTCAAACTGCCCCCCACCTCAACTCCACACCCCCACAGCCCTCCCCGGGGTGCGCCCGCCGATTCTGCCCAGTCGCCCCTGGGTGCCCCGACCCCTCGCCGGGGCAGGCCGCCCCCTCCGGCCGCCCTCCGCCGCCCCCACCCGCCCGCCTCAGCCTCCCGCGCCGCGCGCCCGCCGCCTCCCCGCACACCCCCTTCACCTCAGGGACTCCGGCCCGCGCTCCCGCCCGCCGAGGGGTCCGGCGCTCAGCTCCCGGCGTCCGGCGCCTCCTCCGGCTCCCCGGGACTGACAATGAGGGGCGGGGCCATGTGGTGGCGTCAGCACCTTGTGGGCGGGGGCCTGAGGTGGTGGGCGGGGCTTCCGGCTAGTCCCGCCCCCTTCGTTCTTTCCCCCTTCCCAGGACTTGGACTTTGCCAAGTTTTCATTGCGTGCCTAGCTAGGTGCCCAGGGCCTGTGCTAGATGCGATGGGAAATCGAAATGGAAGACAAGGCGTCCTGCTTTCAAGAGGGGCACTCCCCAGGTAGTTGTGAGGATTAAATGAGATAATCTATGTAAAGGTGGTTAACCCAGGGCCTGGTATGGAGTAATCACTCAACAAATACTATTTCTATTACTCAGCAAATGTGGAAAAGGCACTCAGCTTGGAGACATGGGTTCCAGTCCCCAGCTCTGCTATTAATTCATTGTGTGACCCTAGACAAGACTTTGTCCATCTGTGTTCCTCACTTTTACCTTAAGATGGGAAGGAGTGACAACCAGATGATCTCAAAAGTCCCTCCAATAATTCTGTGACACATTTCCTGTGGAGCTACTATGTGCAAGGTACCTGGGGGCCCAGAGAAATAGGGAGGGGGACCTTTGAAGGGAGCCCAAAACCCACAGCCAACGTGGTACAGGACACAGACACAGGCACACTCTCCCCCACAGATGCCCTCCCACGTGCTGGCACAGGGCTGAATTCACAAGCCAGGACACAGATGCACTGAAGGCTGCTTCCTCTCTGACTGCAGCAGCATAGCTGGTCTCTTGAGACATCTCTTGTGTAAGCTCCTTATTGCCTATGGAATAAAGGCCAAAGCCCTGGCCTGGTCTGGTCTCTTCCTACCTTATACACACACACAGACATACACACACTGTAAAGTTTATCCAAACTTCCACTCGCACACCCACTGCTTTCCCACATCTGTCCCATTGCTCATGCTCTTCCCTTGCTGTCTCATCTCCACTTAGAGCTCCTCCTAGCTTCCCCCATCCAGAAGCCAACTCTCCCTGCCTGAATACCCGAATACCTGTGTATTGTGTTTAACTCTCATGTGGGCATGAACACATTTTAATTTGTATCCAATTGACCTCCTGTGTGTTCCTTAGCACTCCCTCACTTCCTTTAGGTCAGCAACCACACGTTTGTTGGGGCCAGAAAACCCTGGGATTATATACCCACGTTCGGGCTCTCTTTGAGCCTCATTCTTCTCCTGTGTAAAATGGGGATATTAATATAGTCCGTGTTTGTTCTGAAATTACATAAAACACTGTGTGGAAAGCACCAGGCACAATGTTCCAGAAAGGATGTAGTTGTCATTCTTATTTTCATTATTATCAAAATTATTTCCAGCTCCAAACACCACAGAGCACCCCTAGGGATAATCATTTCACAGTGGTTAGACATCTGAGGTCCCAAGAGAGGAAGAGGCTCACTAAAAGTGGCCCTACAGAGCATTGCCATTGGAACAAGAGCCCACACTCCAGTTTCTAGACCCCAGGGGGAATCTGTGGAGTCACATCTGATGCCCCCAAGGATCAGTCAGCACCCCTCCAAGTAGGGGACAGCTTCGAGTTGAGTTCTCTCTGCAAGTTATTTGCGGCAGAGCTGACCCGTTTCTCCCTTATGCCTTTCTGCTCTCGGTTCCCTTACAAAAAGATAGATCTGTGTTCAACTGCCCTTGGCATCTCTGCAGTCCTGGACAAGAGCTGCAGCAAGGCGCTGGGCGTTTCCAGAGTGCTGGCCTGTGGGAAAAGGGAAAGGGCTTTGGGATTCTGATTAATTTCCTGAGCTGCAGACAGGCAAAAATGGCTGTCCTGAAATGCTGGGCTGGTTCTCAAGGGCCCCTAACAAATTGCAGCTTATTTTTAGAAGAGGAGATTCAAAAATGCCACTTCCACGAAAAGTAAGCATGGCCACAGGATTGCTGCAGGCAAAGAAAGGGCTTTTACTGAGTCCCTCCTATGTGGGGATGCTGATTCCAAGCATTGCAAACCATTGGCAGAGAGAACCCAGGACATACAGGGGAGGTTCTGAAGACAGAACTTTCTCCCCAAGACCCATGAGTCTATCAATCACTTATTAGTTCATTCACAGCAAAAGTTTTGGCACAGAAAAGATCAGGATTCAAATCTTAGCTCCACCACTTACCAGTTGTGTGACCTCGGACTTTCAAGTCCCTCAGCCTCTCATCTGAAAAATGGAAATAATAATAGTACCTATCTCATACAGTGGCTGTGAGAATTAAATGCAATAACATGTGCAAGAGCTTAGTTCTTAGGTGGTAGCACCTCATGCATGCCACTATATGGTGGCTACTGTTAATATTTCAACATGTCCTCCCAGAAAGGCCTATCCTGTGTTGCCCTCTGGGTCAGAAGTAGGGCTAATGGATAGTCCTGACCTCAAGAATCTCAGTCTGTAAAAGGAATGGGGTAGATTTTTGGTTCTAGGTACTTTCAACTAAGTATCTATGCTGCAAGCAATTTCGCTGCAAACATTTTCACTGCAAACATTTTCACCATATAACCCATTGGACTTAAGACAATTTTACCATAAAAGAGCAAAATAAATTGGTTGACAGTTTGATTTGATAGTTTGGTTTCATCAAACTGGTAGACAGTTTGGTTTAATTTCTCCATTGACTCGGTACTCCTCTATTTTTATATTATATAAATCCTAGCCATCATAACGTTCTGTGCTGTGGCACACAGTTTTGTTTTTTTTTTTTTTTTTTTTAA
>NW_024413027.1:0-2852 GCF_014898765.1 Herpailurus yagouaroundi | reverse complement strand
ATATATTTCCCCTACTTAAGCTTCAGGTGAGAAACAATATGTCCCATAAACTGTGAGAAGCAGTGAAGACATTTTTGTCACCATTTTGATCGCCAGGGGGAAACTGCTGTACAGGGTGACTGTGGAAACGCCAGAGCTTGTAACCGCATATGAAACAGACTGACATGATTCAGCACAAAGATGACTCAGTTTGCCCTCGAGGCCTTCCTCAGCTACTGGGCCCAGTGTAAAGAGGGCCTGGTAACTTTACAATAGAGAAAAAGCCTATACTTGGAGGGAAAAAAGTAAGACAAGGCAGATACTTTTAGGGATGGGTTTACAGTGGGTGAGGAAACCAGGGATATTTAGAAGGTCTTAACCAAACTGAGAGAATCTGGCCTCAGAATTTTACCGTCAATTTCAATCAGCTGGCAGAACATCCACAGGATGGCTTCCTCCACCAAACCTCAAGAACCAGCCTAAGGTGAGGGGATCCATTGCCTCTGAACCACAGAGTGTCATGAAAGCCACTTCTCCATACTGGAGATGTTAGAGAGAAGTACAGGAATCTTCAATAAAAAAAGTCTTCAAATGAGCCTAAGTTAAAGCTAAAGGGACTGATTAAACTAAAGGATTAGAACAGATTTCGATCAGGTAAAATCAAAATCAGTTTACCTTATACCCAGAGCAGAGATAAAAACAGTTTGTAAGAATAAAGGATTCCACACCGCTCTCCTCAGTTAACAGTGAAGCAGTAGTGATGTGAGACTGCATCACAACACCTGCAAGTACAGTTTTCCTTTCATGGTTAAGGCATGCTGGTATTATAAAGCAAAGATGGTAAGGGCCTAGAGAACAACTCTCTTTCCTTAATGAGGAGTCAGAGAATCCATGTAAGTGGGGAAAAGTTGGGTCCTTGAGTCAGGTAAAGTTCTATCACATGTTGTCCATAATAACTTCTTTAGTTAACTGCCTTGTTGTGGGTCACTGGATAGGAGTCATACACTGCAGCAGAAGTTGGTTGGTAATACAGAGAGACTACTGATGAACAGACGGACTCTCAAGTTGGTGAGACCTAGCGTCTGTATGTTTTAAGACAGTGGAAAGGAAAAGGGAAAGGAAAGACTTACAAAAATTGGTAAACGTACTTCCAGCAAACAAAACTGCAGAAAGAGCAAGCTAGCTTCCCTTCCTCCATGTTACAGTTACCAAAAAGTATGCCTAAAGTGCTAGGGGACCCACTCCATCTTTTCAGCTCTAACCACTAAACTGAAAATTTCACTTATCCACATCATCCATTCCATTTCTAGTATCACTGCCTTATCCAGGGTTTCCTCTCTGCTAACGTAGAATACTATGGGAACTTTCTAAATGGGATAAAAAGCTCCAGGCATTCCAACCGGATTATAAAGATCCCCACAAGGGCTGGACCACAGTAGGTTTATGTAAGTGTGCAGGAACTGTACCCACACTCCCTTTCTTCACTCTTACCAGATACCGTTAACTGATTCCAATGTTCTTCCTCTCACAAGTATCAGCACTGCACACTATAAACCTTTAATGATTTATCAGATTTGGCACACATGATAAAAAATATTTACCATTTCTGGGCTGACACACAAGAGGCCTAAATCAATGTTCACTGAAGTAATGCAGAGACCCCAAAGTGGAATGGGAGGGATGCACAAGAGGGAGTTCTTGAAGATAGTTAGGAATAGGAAATCAGAAAGAGAACATATAGCCAGTCGTTTCTAGACTTGATACCAACCCAAACCATCTGTCTAGCTAGATTATTTAGATTTAACCTGTCTAGATCAAAGTTGATTCATATGACAGAAACTAGCAATTCCAGTGGAAGTAACAAACCATACACAGAGAAGAACTGAGATTAAAGAGTGTATTTAGCAGCATCTGCTTGTTTTGTGTTGATTATTTGCTTCAGGTTATACATTGTTAAAAATATAAAAAGATTGAGCATTCGATTTCAGCAGGGAAGAAGTTCTGTATCCTGTTCCATTTGAGGATACAGACAAAAGAGATTTTGGCAGAAATATAGTTCAGCAGTTGGAGAAATAAGCAAACATAAGCAATGGCATCTATCAATTCATGGGATTCTGAAGGTAGGGTCAACCACAGTGTCCTCCTCCCCACATCAGGACAAGTGGTAGGCCTAAGAATGAAGCTTAGACAATCAGATACTCCTCTGGAAATTTGGAGGGAAATGGTAAGAACACGGTTATCTTGATTAGAAGATTAGAATGTCCTAGAAAGACTATTCATAAAACTTTTACTGCATTTCCTAGACATATCCTTTTCCTGTTCATCCTTGAGGTCTGCGATAGACAGCAAACAAGTCTATGACTGAACCAATGTCCTTCTCAATAAGATAGGCAGAATCAGGATCTCTTGCTTAGAATCCCAATACAAACACTAATAATACAAGCGAAGGACTCACTTAGGATTGAGACAGACTTCAACAGAATTACCATCCAGGAGTTCTCAAAATCTGAAAAGTTTTAGAACTTCTTTTCTAATTTCATGTACCTCAAATCTGTTCAGTACATGGTGATATAATTTTTAATTTTGTCATTCGTGTATACAATATAAAGTATATTTTTGGGACAGATACTGATCTCTGATTATATCTGGTGTAAATAAGGAATATTCTCCACAAAGTTGTGGAAACCTAAGTTTCTGTGATATGTGGTTAGATAAGCAAATAAAGACAAGTAAAGCTTTGATTAACATTAAGCTATTATTAACTTCATGAGTCATTATTTTTTTAATATGAAATTAATTGTCAAATTGGTTTCCATATAACACCCAGTGCTCCTCCCAACAGGTGCCCTCCTCAATGCTCATCACCCCCCCCC
>NW_024413026.1:0-2690 GCF_014898765.1 Herpailurus yagouaroundi | reverse complement strand
GGGGGGGGGGGGGGGGGGGGTGATGGGTATTGAGGAGGGCACCTTTTAGGATGAGAACTGGGTGTTGTATGGAAACCATTTTGACAATAAATTTCATGTATTGAAAAAAATACTCTCTAGTCCATCCATATCATTGCAAATGGCAAGATTTCATTCTTTTTGATGGATGACTAATATTCTATTGTATATATATGTATATGCATACATATTACCTCTTTTTATCCATTCATCAATCAGTGGACACTTGGGCTGTTTCCATAATTTGGCTATTATAAATAATGCTGTTATAAACACAGAGGTGCATGTATCCCTTTGGATTAGTGTTTTTGTATTCCTTGGGTAAATAGTAGTGTGATTGCTGCATCATAGGATAGTTCTATTTTTACATTTTGAGGAACTTCCATGCTGTTTTCCATAGTAGCTCCACCAGGTCTCATTGCCATCAACAATGCAAGAGTGTTACCCTTACTCCATATTGCCAACACCTGTTGTTGTTTGTGTTGTTGATTTTATCTATTCTGACAGGCATGAGGTGATATCTCATTGTAGTTTTGATTTGCATTTCCCTGATAATGAGTGAGGTTAAGCATCTTTCCATGTGTCTGTTGGCCATCTGTATGTCTTCTTTGAAGAAATGTCTGCTCCTATCTTCTACCCATTTTTAATTGGATTATTTGTTTTTGGGGAGTTGAATATTATAATTTTTTAATGTATTTTGGATTATAACCTTTTATCAGATATGTCATTTACAAGTATCTTCTCCCATTAGGTAGGTTGCCTTTTAGTTTTGCTGATTGTTTCATTCACTTTGCAGAAGCTTTTTATTTTGATTAAGTCCCAATAGTTTATTTTTGCTTTTGCTTCCCTTGTTTCAGGAGACAAAGCTAGAAAGATATTGCTATGGCCTATATCAAAGAAGTAACTGCCTGTGTTCTCTTCTAGGATTTTTATGGTTTCATGTCTCACATTTAGGTCACATTTTGTGTATGGTGTAAGGAAGTGGTCCAGTTTCATTCTTTTGCAGGTTGCTATTCAGTGTTCCCAACACCATTTGTTGAAGAGACTGTCTTTTCCCATTGGAAATTCTTTCTTGCTTTTTCAAAGATTAATTGACCGTATGATTGTAGTTTTATTTCTGGATTTTCTATTCTGTTCCATTGATATATGTGTCTATTTTTGTACCAGTACTGTGATGTTTTGATTATTACAGCTTTGTAATGTATGTTGAAGGCCAAAATTGTGATGCTTTCAGGTTTGCTTTTCTTTTTCAAGAATGCTTTCACCAGCTGTAGGTGAACAGCTACTATAGCACACCATGCAGATCTGCTGCACTGGGCCCAGAAGCCATACCTCACCCAGATATGTGCCCCCAGACACCTTTTCATGCTGCACCCAGCTTTGTGCCCCCAGAAGTGCTGGCACTCAGCCCCAGCCACTGCAGCACTTTAGGGGATCTGGCATAGGACTAGTGGTCCAGTGCAAATGGGTTCTTTTTATCTAGAGTCAGAATCAATATTTAGATAGGAAATCCTTGTCATCATATGTAGAGGCAGGCATAAGTTTGCACATGTGCCTTAAGGACACACGCTTATACATATATTGTATGTTATTTAAATGAAGCTTGTGCTCCTCCTCCTTGGGTGGTTATTGTAGTATTATAATAAGGTAAAGGTACTGTCAGTCTATGGGTTACTCTATGGCCCATCTGTGCAGGTACAAGTTGGAGGTTAATCTGAAACTAGTCTGGGTGGTCTGGGCTTCAGGAGCTTTTCCTCCAGGAAGTCCTTATTCCTTGAGAGGAGTTTTGGTTTCCATCATGGGATATTATGTCCATAGAATCTTTTGCCTGAGTTAAGAGATAAGGTGGAAAGAAGAGCTTAAGGGAAAATGTGGGACAAATATCAGTGGGTATAAGCAAGTGAGTGGTAAAGGTAGGTCTTGGGATCTAGCTAGTGACATAAGGAGAGAAGAAAAGAAAAAGGGATCTGATCTGGCTCTGAGGAACTTCAGTGGTGGGGCTCTGCAGATGTAAGGGGCTGGGGAGATAGAGATAGAAGGAATAGGTAGAAGGGAGGAAGGAGGGAAGGGGTAGGGGAAGAGGGGATTAGGGGAAAAGAGATAGGAAGAGAAAATCACTTAGGAAAAAAATTACTGGAGAAGAGAGTAGCCCTTAGTGCCTGTCCTAGAATAGACTGAACAGAGGGATCAGGTGAGTCTGCTTGCAGTTGGGTGAGGGTAGAAGGAGAGATGAGATGAGGAAGCCCCAAGCGCCAGAGTGTACATTGTTTTCTGAGCATCATGACTGTGCTATGGGTTGAGGTCGGGTGAGGGGAAGGTGCTGGTGTGGTTATGCATAGTCCAGAAAGAGTTATTTCCATTTTAAAAACAAGGGTAGACATGTGCAGGTTTTGAACCTGTAGGTAAGGAGCCGGGAAAGTAGAGCCAGAGTTACAAAAAGACACAGAGTGGAATGAAAAGATCAACAGAGATATAGAGAGTAATAAAAACATTTAAGAGACAGAAGATAAAAGTACAGAGAGTAGGGGCGCCTGGGTGGCGCAGTCGGTTAAGCGTCCGACTTCAGCCAGGTCACTATCTCGCGGTCCGTGAGTTCGAGCCCCGCGTCGGGCTCTGGGCTGATGGCTCAGAGCCTGGAGCCTGTTTCCGATTCTGTGTCTCCCTCTCTCTCT
>NW_024413025.1:0-1591 GCF_014898765.1 Herpailurus yagouaroundi | reverse complement strand
ACAGGAGTACTGATGCATAGGGGCACTTGTACCCCAATGTTTATAGCAGCACTCTCAACAATAGCCAAATTATGGAAAGAGCCTAAATGTCCATCAACTGATGAATGGATAAAGAAATTGTGGTTTATATACACAATGGAGTACTACAGGGCAATGAGAAAGAACGAAATATGGCCCTTTGTAGCAACGTGGATGGAACTGGAGAGTGTGATGCTAAGTGAAATAAGCCATACAGAGAAAGACAGATACCATATGTTTTCACTCTTATGCGGATCCTGAGAAACTTGACAGAAACCCATGGGGGAGGGGAAGGAAAAAAAAAAAGAGGTTAGAGTGGGAGAGAGCCAAAGCATGAGAGACTCTTAAAAACTGAGAACAAACTGAGGGTTTATGGGGAGTGGGAGGGAGGGAAGGGTGGGTGATGGGTATTGGGGAGGGCACCTTTTGGGATGAGCACTGGGTGTTGTATGGAAACCATTTTGACAATAAATTTCATATATTGAAAAATAAAATGAAATAAATAAATAAATAAAAAGAAAAAAAATTGTCTTTCATGGCTCTCAACTTGCATGTCTACATGCTTTTAAATTAATATTATGAATTAAATTTTTTAAATACAACTTGCTCATACAATATATTGAAAAGCTTTTGCCTTTTCTGAATCTAATCTGTAGAGATTTAGACAGTTTTCTCAAACCACTGCATAGAATATACATGTGGCTGTGCAACATGTGTTTTTTAGGTAAGTATTGATGTTGCCTTTAAATTTAAGTATAAATGTTATTATGCCTCTTATTGCTTTTTCACTTCTCATTTCATTGAATAGAACTTTCAGGAAAATGTTGATGAATAATGATATTCCTGAATCTAATGGTAACACCCACTTTATTTTACCATCAAGTATGATGTCAGCATGTTGATTTAAGATGCAGTTATTTAACATGTAGTTATTACTTCAAGAAAATATTCAAGTTTTTTGAAGCCTTTGATTTTATTAAGAATTGGCGTTGGAAATATTACATAACACCGTTTTGGGAAAATGAAGTTGGATTATAATTAGTAAACCTAACATTAAACCATCTGTCAAAGGAGAAATGTCTATAGGGTCTGGCTCAAGTATCACAGAGCAGGACAAAGAAGAGTGGAATTACAGGGAACCAGGCAGAGTTGCAACTGTTTCAATCCACCCGCTTTGCTCCTGAGCACCATGTGCTTACTTCTACACATATTTGAACTTCCACACAACGCACATTTCCACCTTACAAGATGTAGCCTTCCATCACATAAGAGGTTTTTCCCTCTTCTCAGAATGAGGTGTCACATTATCCCAGTAGTTACTGTGTTAATCAGTGGCTGTATCAATTACTCCATAATTTCAGTCCCAGTCTCACCTAAAGACTAAATTACAAAATTTTCCCCTCACAAACTTGTATAAATAAAAAGGAGAAGATGTAGATAGAAGGAGAAAGTAGTTAGTACATATAAATAAATATATATGTATAACAGAAAGAGAAAATATGCAAAACTGTTATATATGTTGAAGTACTTATGAGTGGAATAAATTGATGTTTGTGACTATTTTTTAAGCGAT
>NW_024413024.1:0-3206 GCF_014898765.1 Herpailurus yagouaroundi | reverse complement strand
TCAAGTTGTAGTTATTTGTAGTTCTGTATTATTTTTCTTTTTTTTTTTAATTTTTTTTTTCAACGTTTATTTATTTTTGGGACAGAGAGAGACAGAGCATGAACGGGGGAGGGGCACAGAGAGAGGGAGACACAGAATCGGAAACAGGCTCCAGGCTCCGAGCCATCAGCCCATAGCCTGACGTGGGGCTCGAACTCACGGACCGCGAGATCGTGACCTGGCTGAAGTCGGACGCTTAACCGACTGCGCCACCCAGGCGCCCCTGTATTATTTTTCTTAATGAGGGTGCCCCGGATTGAATAAGCTTTAGGCTTCAGAAAGCTGAATCTTTCCGCGTGTCACCCTAAGAGTGACAGTGACCTGATTGGGCCAGAGTTGTCAAAGAAAATGCAGAAAGAATTGTGAAATTTGATAGTCCCACTGGCATCAATATTAGTCGTGGGTATTTCATTTTTGTTCCAAGATGCCTCCTTAAAACCAGGCGGTGAAAGTATTCGAGTGCTAGCTTCTGTTCGCTGAGCGGCTGGCCTGGCCCCTTCTGACTCTAACATGTGTTTGTTACTGTTGCTGCTGTTCTGATGCAGCCATCACTGTGTTCCAGACTCTGTTAAGCACATTACACACAAAACCTCTATCGTTCTTCACAGCAACCCAGGTAAGCATTGATTAAATTTCACAAATTCATTCATTCAAAAGCATTTACTGAGTGCCCATAAAAGCAAGGCGTAGTGCTAGCCACTGGGAATAGAGTGTTGGACAAACAGACAGGGTCCCAGCTCTCCCGGAGCTGAAATGTTAGCCAGGGAGACAGACATTAAGAACTAGGTGATGATACGTGGAGGGGACAAAGACATTCATCTCGGTCTGAGGAGTTAGAGAAGGCACCCCTGAGAGGGTGAAAAGCAGAGACCCTGTCCACGTAGAAGTCAGCTAGGCAAAGAGGGACAACAACCATCGAGGCAGGGTGACCAGCATGTGCGGAGGCCCAGATTTTACAGGTAAGGATGCACAGGGTCATTTACTCATTCATTTGTTCAACCAAAATTTATTGAGCACCTGTGATGTGCCAGGCATGGATGAATCTCAGTCCTGGGAAACTGGTGAATCAAGGTAAATATAAGGCCTTCATGGCACTTATATTTATTTCAAAGGAAAAATAAAAACAATACACAAATTAAGTCTGTGAATAACTATCTTATAGTTTTAAGTGCTACGGAGGAATAAAATAAGATAGATAATGTGTTTTGGGGTCTGCTTTTGATTAATGTTCAGAGAGGGCAGCTTAAAGGAATGGCATTTACCAGTGAGCTGTAACCTGAATGACAAAAAGGAGCGTTCATACCAATACCTGAGGGAAAAGCAACCCAGGCAGAGGAAATAGCAAGTGCAAAGGCCCTGAGGTGGGACCAACTGTGCAAGCTGGAAGATTAGGAAGAAGGCTGGTATGACTGGAATAGAGTCGGAGAGGGAAGCAGGGGCCAGCTCCTGAAGAACAGAGTCTCCTACCCGGGGCTTCTGGTGTGGTGGACTTACTGTTCCACCCAATCCTGGGGGCAACCAGATATAAGCACAGCCTTATCTATTCCCTCAGGGTTAGGAGTTAGGAAGTGGTTCTGGGTACTGCAGGAGGCCTTTGGAAAGCTATATGCTGGGAGTAACGGGTTCTGACTTTTGAAGGCCAGTCCAGCTGCTCTGTAGAGAATAGATAGTACGGCAAATGGTGGTGGCCCAGAGACCATTCGGGAACCTGCTGCTGAAGAAGAAGCTGGAGAGGCTGATAGAAGTGGAGATACAGAGACATGAACAATTTGGAACATTTTGGAGGTAAAGTGCACAAGTGATCTGTCCAAGCCCGCACTGCCAGCAAGGAGCAGAGCCAGGGTTTGTGACAGTTGAGTTGCATGCAGATGGAGTCTCTGAGATGATTACTTAGGTGGAGGAGAGACAGTGTTCATCACAGTTAAGGGCCAAGACGTGAACCTGACTCTGATGCTGGCCAGATATAACCTGAAAGAGATGCTTCACTGTACCTCTGTTTCTTCATCTGTAAATTGGCACGATAATCATAGCTACCTCAGAGGGTTATAGTGAGAACACACAGCCCCCAGAACAGTTCCTGGCATACAGTCAATAAATGTTAGTTATTTTTTAGATAAATAATGTACAGGGGCGCCTGGGTGGCTCAGTCAGTTAAGCGTCCGACTCTTGGTTTCGGCTCAGGTCGTGATCTCACGGTTTGTGAGTTCGAGCCCCACATCGGGCTCTGCACTTGCAGTGTTGAGGCTGCTTGGGATTCTCTCTCTCTCCCTCTCTCTCTGCCCCTCCCCTGCTTGTGCATGTTCTCTCTCTCAAAAAAGATAAACTTAAATAATTAAAATAAATAATGTAAATAACATAAAATTTACCATTTTAAGTACATAGTTCAGTGGCATTAATGTCTTCACACTATGTACAAACATCACACTATCCACTTGCAGGACTATTTCATCTTTCCAAACCAACATTCTGTACCCATTAAACGACAATTCCTCATTGCTTCCTCCTTGTCCCCAGTGTTCTGTTTCCTGCTCTCTGTCCCTATGAATTTGCCTATTCTGGGCACCTCAGAGAAGCAGAATCATACACTATTTATCCTTTTGAGTCTGGTTTATTTCACTTACCACAATGCCTTCAAGGTTCATTCATGTGTCAGAATTTCATTACATTTGAAGGCTGACTGATATTCCACGGTATGTACATTTTGTTTAGCCATTCATCTGGTGATGGGCACTTAGATTATGTCTACCTTTTGGCTCTTGTGAGTAATGCTGCTATGAACAGTGAATATGTAAGTATACGACTTCCTGCTTTTAACTCTTTTGAGGATATACCTAGAAGTAAAATTTCTGGATCGTATTGTATTTCCATGCAATTTAACTTTTGGAGGAACTGCCGAACTGTTTTCCAAGTGGCTGTACCATTTTACGTTCCCACAAACAGTGCACAGGGGTTCCTATTTCTCCACATCCTGGCCAACACGGACTACTTTCCAATTTTTTGGTGCTAGCCATCCTAATGAATGTGAACTAGAAAAATCATTTTTTTTTCAACGTTTTTATTTATTTTTGGGACAGAGAGAGACAGAGCATGAACGGGGGAGGGGCACAGAGAGAGGGAGACACAGAATCGGAAACAGGCTCCAGGCTCCGAGCCATCAGCCCAGAGCC
>NW_024413023.1:0-1648 GCF_014898765.1 Herpailurus yagouaroundi | reverse complement strand
GATATGTCATTTGCAAATATCTTTTCCCATTCTGTTGGTTGCCTTTTGGTTTTGTTGATTGTTTCCTTTGTTGTGCAGAAGCTTTCCATCTTCATGAGGTCACAATAGTTCATTTTTGCTTTTAATTTCCTTGCCTTTGGAGATGTGTCAAGTAAGAAATTGCTGCGGCTGAGGTCAGAGAGGTCTTTTCCTGCTTTCTCCTCTAGGGTTTTGATGGTTTCCTGTCGCACATTCAGGTCCTTTATCCATTTTGAGTTTATTTTTGTGAATGGTGTAAGAAAGTGGTCTAGTTTTATCCTTCTGCGTGTTGCTGTCCAGCTCTCCCAGCAACATTTGTTAAAGAGACTGTTTTCCATTGGATATTCCTTCCTGCTTTGTCGAAGATTAGTTGGCCATACTTTTGTGGGTCTACTTCTGGGGTTTCTGTTCTATTCCATTGGTCTCTGTGTCCGTTTTTGTGCCAATGCCATGCTGTCTTGATGATTACAGCTTTGTAGTAGAGGCTGAAGTCTGGGATTGTGATGCCTCCTGCTTTGCTCTTCTTCTTCAAAATTACTTTGACTGTTCAGGGTCTTTTGTGATTCCATACAAATTTTAGGATTGCTTATTCTAGCTTCGAGAAGAATGCTGGTGCAATTTTGATTGAGATTACATTGAATGTGTAGATAGCTTTGGATAGTATTGACATTTTAACAGTATTTATTCTTCCAATCCATGAGCATAGATTTTTTTTTTCAATTCTTTATATCTTCTTCAATTTCCTTCATAAGTTTTCTATAGTTTGCAGTATACAGATCTTTTACATCTTTGGTTAGGTTTATTCATAGGTATTTTATGATACCTGGTGCAATTGTGAAAGGGATCAGTTTATTTGTCTTTCTGTTGCTTCATTATTAGTGTATAAGAATGAAACTGATTTCTGTACATTGATTGTGTATCCTGCGACTTTGCTGAATTCCTGTATCAGTTCTAGCAGCCTTTTGGTGGAGTCTATCGGGTTTTTCATGTAAAATATCATGTCATCTGCAAAAAAGTGAAAGCTTGACTTTATCTTTGCCAATTTTGATGCCTTTGATTTTCTTTTGTTGTCTGATTGCTGATGCTAGCACTTTCCCACTATGTTAAACAACAACGGTGACAGTGGACATCCCTGTCATATGACAAACCTTATTTTTAATTAATACTGTGAATGGAAAGTAATTTACAGGGTTAATTGATACTGGAGCCGATATCTCCATCCTAGCTTCCCAAGAATGTCCTAAATAATGGGAAAACAGACCTAGCCTCCTGGCTTTTACTAGAGTGGGAGGCACAAACCTCCCTTTCCATTACAAAACAAAAAGCATCTCACATGTGTGATGCATGCCAGAAGGACAAATGGTTATTTTTACCCTTTATTCCACTTGTTCCTATGTCATTATGGGGAAGGGACTACTTAAAGAATGGAAAGTAGTCATTCAGTCTTTTTTTAAAATAGAGGCCACTATTGAATCCTGCCCCTAGGAGAGGGGAAGAGAAGGCACACCAGACTGACTGTGGACACAGCGGTGGGCTGGGGGCAGAGATCAGGTCTGACTGCGGCTCCACCCACCAACTCCAGGTATACACCACAGCACAGGGGAAGTGCCCTGCAGGTCCTCACCACGCC
>NW_024413022.1:0-4036 GCF_014898765.1 Herpailurus yagouaroundi | reverse complement strand
ACACCTAGCATGGAGCCCAATGTGGGGCTCAAACTCACGACCCTGAGATCAAGACCTGAGCTGAGATCAAGGGTCAGACACTTAACCAACTGAGCCACTCAGGGACCCCAAGAAATGAGCCATTAAGCTGACATTGGAACGATGAGAAAGAAATGTGTAGATGAAAAGAGGGCAACATAATTTTAGATAGAGGGAATAACGCATGCAAGACCTCGCGGCAGGAGAAAGCATGGCTGCTTTAAGAAATGCAGAAGACCACGGGGCTGAATGACGTGGTGAAAATAGGCTTGCAAACAAGGCTTGAGGTTTATACGCAGGAGACTGATCACAGGGCACCACAGTTTTTGTTAAGCCTTTCAGCGTTTACCCTAAACAAAATGGAAGTCCTCAAGTCTGAATCACTTTTGGCAAAGTCAGTCTGGAATTGTTAACAACCTGCTTTTGTTTGCAACCTGCAACTATATTGGAAGGAGCTGGTAAGAGATGAAACAACAGTAAGAAGGAATTGAAGTCCTGTAGAGGCAGGAGATGGTGTTAGACTGGACTGAAGTAGTGATGGTGAAAATAGAAAAAAATCGACTTTCAGACGAACTTGAAAGTGAAACAGACGTGGTTTCGGATAGGTTGAAGGCAGAAGCTCAAGAAATTCTTCATGGTAATGTCTAGATATTTTTGTGAAATAACTGGTTATATGAGCATGCCATTTGATGGGACAGACAACATAGGAGAGATGCAATCAAGAAAGAAAGATTATGAGTTGGTTTGGGACAGATCTGACTTCCTCTTGAATAAGGAACGTCTAGATAACAATTTCAAGTGGAGACATGTGGGCACACTGTTCCAGAACGTTAGACAAGAGCCGAAAGTCGGAACTAGGAATCTGAAGTCCTTGACACACGTATAGTATTCAGGACTGTGTCCATAAAAGAGGACACAGATCAGGGGGATGGTATAAGGACATATGAGAACCTGGACTTGCTGGTGACAGACTCCCAATATTTAGTGGCGGAATAAACGATGAGACATAACAGATTCCCAAACTCCTGGAGAAAATCAGGGAGACAGTGGAGTCCTAGAAATCAAAGAAAGATCATGTTTCAGAAAGAAGCAGGAGATCAACATTGCATCACATCGCTGAGAGTTTAGGGAAGATGAAAAATAAATCATGGCATGAGATGAAGAAACAGTCCTTGGTGATCATGGAAAAAGGAGTGTTCTGTAACACTATGATGGGAAATCATAGAACATGAGTTGAGGAGTATTTGTGGAAAGAGAAAAGTTTCAGTGAATACTACTGACTCTATTTAAGCAGTTGGTTTCGAAAGTTTGCAGAAAAACTGGGTAGCAACTGCAGTGAACTTCATGCATAAAAATTAGTCTCTTCTTTCTTCTTTTTTTTTCAAGGTAATTACACAACTTAAAAAATATTGAATATTTCTGGAAAGACTCCAGTGATATCACTAAAAAAGAGATATTGACCAAAGAGAATAATGACGTAAGGATCCAAGATATAAATTAAGAGTTCATTTTTTTGCACATGGATATACGATTGATTGGAAACACTCAGGCCATTTATTAGAAGGATAATTGATCACGATGTGTAGGTTTCTTTCTGGGATATCTA
Organism: Herpailurus yagouaroundi; assembly: GCF_014898765.1. Classification (NCBI taxonomy): domain Eukaryota; kingdom Metazoa; phylum Chordata; class Mammalia; order Carnivora; family Felidae; genus Herpailurus; species Herpailurus yagouaroundi. The sequence goes on along the minus strand of NW_024413022.1, from coordinate 2,412 downwards.
TTTTTTTCCATTGGTCTATTTGTCTATTTTCATGCTAGTACTATAATGTTTTGATTACTGTAGCTTTATTATATGTTTTGAAACCAGGGAGTGTGATGCCTCCAGTTTTGTTCCTCTTTCTTAATATTGCATTTGATATTCGGGGTATCTTGTGGTTTCCTATGATTTTAGAATTGTTTAGTTCATTTCTATAATAAGTGCCATTGGGATTTTGATAGGGGTTGCATTGAATCTGTAGATCCCTTTCAGTAGTGTGCACATCTAAAACTTTTTTTTAATGTTTTATTTTTATGTTTTTAATTTATTTTTGAAACAGACCATGAGCAGGGGAGGAACAGAGAGAGAGGGAGACACAGAATCTGAAGCAGTCTCCAGGCTCTGAGCTGTCAGCACAGAGCCTGACACGGGGCTCAAACCCACAAACCGTGGGATCATGACCTGGGCCGAAGTCGGACGCTTAACTGACTGAGCCACCCAGGCGCCCCCAGTAATGTGCAGATTTTAACGATATTAATTCTTCTAATCTATGATCATGGGGTGTCTTTCCATTTATTTGTGTCTGCTTTAATTTCTTTTATCAGTGTTTTATGATTTTCAACATACAAACTTTCCCCTTTGCGGTTTATTTATAAGCATTTTATAATTGATACCATGGTATTCATTCTTATTGTTATTGTATTTTTATTCCTACTGCTTTCTTAATTTCCTTTTCAGATACCTTATTGTCAGTACATAAAAACACAGTTGCTTTTTGCATGTTGATTTTTGTGTCTTGTAACTTTGCCAAATTCCTTTCTTCTAACAGTTTTATTATGGAGATTTAGGGCTTTCTGTGCTTCTCACTGCATGGTAACCTCAGGGAGGTCAGACCTCACCTGTTAGCTGCTTTGCAAAACAAATCAAGGCAGAAATTCCACAACTCTTACAGGCAATTCTTAGAATGAGTACAGTGTCACTTACGCTTTATTAGTCAGTCATTGGCCAGCCCAGATTCAAGGGAAGGGAAAATAGATTGCATGCCTTTGATGAGTGTTAAAGATGTTTCTGCCATTTTTTTATGTGCCAAAAAAGGATAAGAACTTGTCTTATGTCACACACAGCTATTAAGTAGAAGAACAAAGATTCAAGCCAAGGTTGTTTGGCTTCAGGTCTGCTGTTCTCAATATTGTACACATCTAGGAAATATTTCCCATCAGAAACAGTTTTTTTTCAGGCTGGATTACAGATAATTATATATATATACTGTATATATTTGGAGGAGGCCTTGTTTTTCTTTATTTTTTTTTAATTTTATTTATTTATTTTGAGAGAGAGAGAGCGAGAGAGAGAGAGAGAGAGAAAACAAGAGCACAGGGGAAGGACAGAGAGAGAGACAGAATCCTAAGCAGTCTCAGCACTCTCAGTGAGGAGCCCGAGGCGGGGCTAGAACCCGTGAACCATAAGATCATGACCTGAGCCTAGATCAAGAGTGGGTTGCCTAATGGACTGAGCCACCCAGGAGCCCTGAGGGCTTGTTTTTCTCAACCTTTTCCTGGCTCCACTGTCATCACAAGGGTCCTCAAAGTAGGAACGCAGAAGGAGAAAAAGAGAAGGAGATGTGGCTATGGAAGAAAGGAATAGAGATGCAACACTGCTGCTGTCTTTGAAGATGTAGGTAGGGATCTAGGAGCTAAGGAATGTGGGAGGCTAGTAGGAGTTGGGTAAGTAGAGAAAAGAATTCTTCCCTAGGGCCTCCAAACTATAACAGTCCCGCCACAATGTCAGGATTTTCATCCAGTGATCTCTCTTTCAGATTTCTGTCCCCTAGAACTGTAAGGTGATAAATTAGTATTGTCTTAAGCCATGAAATGTGTAGTAATTTGTTACGGTATCAGTAGAAAATCAATGCTATACATCCATACTTACCTGAACTTTTATTTTATGAGCCATATTCACAAGAATGAATTTTTAATTTTTTGACTACTTACTTAGACTTTGCTTCCAACAAACTTTCAAGATTCCTGGCTGAAATAGTTCCCTAAAGAATTGTGTTGAAAGAACTAGAAGGCCATACGCCCTTCAGCGACATTATAAAAAATGTTGCAGAAGATCTGAAATTGATAGGGTATGATTAGAATGAGAACTTTCACTTCTGAGTCAGCATTTTCAGATAACTGTTGATTGACTTATGTTAGGCTTATGAGAATCCACTGTTTTCTGTAAAGAAAAAAACCCCACTATCCTTGTATGGTATTTGAGAATATTATTAACATATTTTAAATAAAATTTTAAAAGACACAGTTGTAACTTTTGACATGGTATGAATATTAAAAAACTTGAATCTCAAATTTTATTTATTTTAAAATGTGAAAACACCTCAATTACCAACATGCATGTACTATTATACAATTTTACAGTGGTGTTATCCTTAAC
>NW_024413021.1:0-3954 GCF_014898765.1 Herpailurus yagouaroundi | reverse complement strand
AAAATAGACCTACCCTATGACCCAGCAATAGCACTGCTAGGAATTTACCCAAGGGATACAGGAGTACTGATGCATAGGAGCACTTGTACCCCAATGTTTATAGCAGCACTCTCAACAATAGCCAAATTATGGAAAGAGCCTAAATGTCCATCAACTGATGAATGGATATTTTATCATTTAATACAATGCCCTGAGACTTTACCCACATGATCACAAATTACTTATACACATTTTCTCATTCTGTATAGTTCTATAATTTTTACCATATACATCCTCTTTCTGTCATACATATTTATTCTTAAGGCCATTCCTAAGAATTTTTTTGTGTTTGGTTGCTATCATGAATGGAATATATTTCTCCTTATAGCTCCTAATTGGTTATTCTGGTCTATTGTTGTTTTAAATTCAATTTGTGCTTTTTTGACTTATCCTTTGAGCTCGTTGTAACACCTTACAATTTCCTCAATAAAATCTTTAACATATGTTCATTTTTATATCATTATGAGTTAAGATTTTTACCTTTTAAAAAAATTACCTTTTAACATTTGCTATGAATTGTTATTGTGCAATTTTATTGAAATAGATTTGATAAAATTCATTTATAGGTTTTGTATCTAAGCTTACAAACTGAAGAGAATATTCTTTTTGGAACCGTCCATCAGGTATTGGTATTAGAATGATGCTAGTTTCAAAATCAATGTGAATAACTCTGTAAGATTTTCATTTCTATAACAGTGTTCTATAACAATTCTATAATACTGTTATAGAATTGGCTATTCCTAGAAAATGTGAAGAAGAAAAACATGTGGCCCTAAAGTATTGTTGGTAGTTTCTCTTTGATAATTGTTTTCAAGGTTTCTACAGTTGCAGGCCCATTTAAGTTTTGAATTTCTTACTAATGCTTGGTGTTTAACATTTTATATTTCAAACGGTGAGATTTTCAAATTTATTGAGGTAAAATTACAGTAGTTTCCTATAATTTAAGAAAACTTCTTTGTATTTGTTGCTATATTCCATTTATCATTTAAATTTTATTTATAATTTATCTTTGTTTTCTTAATTAAATTTGCTGGAGGCTTATCTACTTAATTCATCTCCCCATAAAAACAACATATCCCTTGGCTTAATATTATATTGGATTCTTAATCATGTAATTTCATTCTTAATTTTTAATAATGAAATATTTAAGGTTATGAATTTACTTCTGAATATTGCTCTCAAAGTTTTTATAAGTCCTGATCTCATTTTTGTTATTTTTTATTAGTCACTAGAAGCTAGTGTTTCTTTTGTCTAATACTTGCATATAAATGTGTTCTAAAATATTATAGCAATGGAAGACTTTTGTTTAGCTTTGTTTCTTAATTTGTAGAAGTTTTACATTATCATCAGAGAACAGGTCTAGTATGATTTCTACTTGTAACAGTATGCAAAGATTTTCTTTGTTGTATACCATATGATCATTTATTAAAAAAAAATTTTTTTAACATTTATTTATTTTTGAGACAGAGAGAGACAGAGCATGAACAGGGGAGGGTCAGAGAGAGAGAGAGACACAGTGTCCGAAACAGGCTCCAGGCTCTGAGCTGTCAGCACAGAGCCCGATGTGGGGCTTGAACTCACGGACCGCGAGATCATGACCTGAGCTGAAGTCGGCCGCTTAACCGACTGAGCCACTGAGGCGCCCCATACCATATGATCATTTAAAAAATGTTCTCTGGATATTTGAAAAGAGGGTATATTCACTGTCCATCAAATATAATTTTTGGTATTAATTAAATCTGATGAATTATGTTTTTCATATATTCTAAGTACTTATTTTTACTTACTTTATATGTCATAGCTAAATTGTGGGAAGTCTTCCATAAAGACATTTCTGTAAGTTTTCTTCTTGTATTGCCAATAGTTATTTATTTAAATATTTGGATGTAAAAATATGTCTCATGAATATAAAATACTTAAATATAAGGATATAAATATAAATGCAAAATAAATCTCTTGGGACCAACATGATTATATGGTTATTGTTCCTGTTTTGTTTTGTTTCCAAATAGATAAATGACATGGTCATTTATTTGGAAAATTTATTTGGCCTTATTTGGAAAATGGACTGATTAGAAGGAGGTAAAATAAGCCATTTTCTAAAGTTCTTCTTTCTCATTATATTCATCCCAAAGTGCTCAAGTACAGACCTAAAGCTGAGTGTTGAATCTTTGCCAGTTGATTGCTTACTCAAACCAAAGTTTTTCTACTTTAGTATAAAACACTAGGCTAAATATTAAATCTCAAGGAGATAACATTTCTTTTATGTGCTAAGAGTTCCTTCATAAATCCAAGAAATCATTTGGACTAAGAAAGGGGGAATAAATAAATGCCCTATACCATTCCTGGGGTAATCCATACATGAAGTTCAGTTTTCCACAAGAGGGCAGCATCACCTAATAAATTATGTCATTGAGCCCCTCCTCCAATAGGCGGCCGAGATGGGAGGCTGAAAGGGTAGACAGAGTAGGTTCTGGGAGCCATAGGACCTGCCACACCATGAAAACCAAAGGGCCCTACTATCTCCAAAGCCAGGATTACAACCATTCCTGAGATGTTGCTACAGCAGGAACAAAGAGAACATGGAGCTCACCAGGAGAGATTGAGTAGGTGACACACCCAGATACTCTCATTTTTAGGACTGACTCAGAAGCCACCATGGATGGTATCTACGCTCCCTCCAAGTGCTGGTATCTGTGTATAACCGGTATCTCACAGGGACCTCTATTTCATGTTCACATCTTTGTCACCCCTAATGATTTCCCTGTGAATTTTGTGCTTTGAAGGTTAGGCTGCAAAGCACACTAGAGTTCTGATGTTCTCCTTATTTAATAATGCTTAGTTACTCCAATTATGCTTCTTTTATACCCCAGGGAAAGGAATGGGAATGAGATTCCTTGAGAATTCACTACATGAAAGGCATTTTATATAAATTGCCTTATATAATCATCACAACAGTGCCATTATATAGGAACTATTATTTCCCACGTGATGGAACTAGGCAGTGCCATACATGGATCTGACTCTAAAGGAAAAACTACCAAGCAACCTCTCCAAGAAGCTTTATCTAAAACGTAAATCCTGACCAATTCAAGACTGAATCAGTAACAATGTGTCTGTTGTGTAAGGCATTTATTAACATGTCCCTTCCTATCCAGGTATGTGAGCAGGGATAGCTTAATCTTAGGTACCAGCAAGTTATCCAATAAATCAATGGGATCCTATGTAACCTCACCCTTACTAACTTAAAACCCTTTCTCCCTTATGTATTCCCTCAAGATAAATCACTTGGATGTAGGGCATGAGAACAGTGGAAGAATTACAGATGGCTTCTGTGTTTCTGGTTTGGTTGAGGGCATAGTTGATCCCAGGCACAGAGATAAGGGGCTTGGGAGGAGAAGATTATATGTTAGGTTTTGAGCATATTGTGCTTGAAATGCTTTTGAGACATTTAAGTATAGATTTCTGGTAGGCAGTCGACTATATGGGTCTGGGGCTCAAGAGATATAGTCACAGATACATATAAATGATAATTGAAGCTCTATAACTGAGATTTTCCATGGTATATTAATGAAGTTAGAAAGAGTGGAACTAGAGAAAACACCAACATTTAATGGATGATCAGAGGAAGATCAGGTAGTAGAGGAGCCTGGTGTTAAAAAGCAAATGATTTCTCCCGCTATGTTCATCTGTTGAGTTTATCAAATTCTACATGTAAGTGAAATCATATGATATCTGTCTTTCTATGGCTGACTTATTTCGCTTAGCATAATACACTCGAGTTCCATCCAAGTTGTTGCAAATGGCAAGATTTCATTATTTTTCATTGTCAAATAGTATTTCATTATATATATATTTATATATATATATATATAGATATATATATAGATATATATACCACATCTTTTTTTTTAA
>NW_024413020.1:0-1481 GCF_014898765.1 Herpailurus yagouaroundi | reverse complement strand
GCTAGGGTTAGGGTTCGGGCTAGGGACGTCGACAGGGCCGAAGCGACACCGGTCTCGTGATCTCCCTCGAGGGCTGAAGTGAGGGCCCTTGCCAGAAGGCGGCTCAAATGCAGGGTTAGGGATCGAAGCAGGCTTAGGTTTCCGTGGAGGGTCCCGGTTTGAGGTAGGGTTAGGGTTAGGGTTAGCACTCAGGAGGCTCCAGTCGCCGAACTCACAGCAGGGCAGTGGTCTTCGTGAAGGGCTGAGTTGAGGGCACAAGGGACGGCGCCGGTTCAGGATCCGTCTTTGGCTGCCAAGGCCACACTCGTCGATCCGCCCCTGGTCGAGGAGGCCTCCAAATCCTCATGGGAACCTGCAACCGGGCCTGGGTAACGATATGGGGAGCATCCATCTTCCATGCCATGTCAGTCTACACCGCTTCTGGACCTGAGACGAGTGACGTTGTCAGACGTAGGAATTGAGTCCCCATGGGGAGAGAGCCTTAGCTAGGGTTAGGATTCGGGCCAGGGACTTCGCCAGGGCGGAAGCGACTCCAGTCTCGTGATCTCCCTTGAGGGCTGAAGTGAGGGCCCATGCCAGAAGGCGGCTCAATTGCAGAGTTGTGGTTGGAGGGAGGCTTAGGTTTCGGTGGAGGTTCCCGGTTCAGAGTAGGGTTAGTGTTAGCGTGAGCTCCCAGGAGGCTCCAGAGGCCGAACCCTCAGCAGGGCAGTAGTCTCCGCCAAGGACTGAGTTGAGGGCACAAGGGACGGTGCCGGTCAGGATCCATCTTTGGCTGCCAAGGCCATACACGTCGATCCCTCCTGGTCAAGGAGGCCTCTGGAATCGTCTTGGACAGCTGCAGGCTGTCCTGGGAAACGACATGGGGAGCTTCCAGCTTCCATGCCGAGTCAGCCTGCCCCACATCTGGACTCCAGGCACGTGATGTTGTCAGATGTTGGAATTGGGTCCCATGGGGAGAGAGGCTTAGCTAGGGTTAGGTTTCAGGCTAGGGACGTCGCCAGGGCCGAAGCGACTCCGGTCTCGTGATCTCCCTTGAGGGCTGAAGTGAGGTCCCGTGCTAGAAGGCGGATCAATTGCAGGGTTAGGGATCGAGTCCGGCTTAGGTTTCCGTGGAGGGTCGAGGTGTGGGGTAGGGGTAGGTTTAGGTTTAGCACCCAGGAGGCTCCAGGCACCGAACCCACAGCAGGGCAGTTGTTTCCGCGAAGGGCTGAGTTGAGGGCACAAGGGACGGTGCCGGTCAGGATCCTTCTTTGGCTGCCAAGGCCACACTCTTCGATCCGCCCCTGGTCGAGGAGGACTCCTGAATCCTCACGGGCAGCTTCAGCCGAGCCTGGGAAACGACATGGGGAGCTTCCAACTTCCATGCCGACTCAGGCTACACTGCTTCTGGACCTCAGACGAGTGATGTTGTCAGACGTTGGAATGGGGTCCCCGTGGGCAGAGAGCCTTAGCTAGGGTTAGGGTTCGGGCCAGGGACGTCG
>NW_024413019.1:0-1333 GCF_014898765.1 Herpailurus yagouaroundi | reverse complement strand
GGCCTGGAAGCCAGAAGCTCCCCATGTCGTTTCCCAGGCCAGCCTGCAGCTGTCCGAGAGGATTCCAGAGTCCTCCTCGACCAGGAGGGATCGACGTGTATGGCCTTGGCAGCCAAAGATGGATCCTGACCGGCACCGTCCCTTGTGCCCTCAACTCAGACCTTGGCGGAGACTACTGCCCTGCTGAGGATTCGGCCCCTGGAGTCTCCTGGGAGCTAACCCTAACCCTTACCGTACCCCGAACCGGGAACCTCCACCGAAACCTAAGCCTCCCTCGAACCCTAACCCTGCAATGGAGTCGCCTTCTGGCATGGGCCCTCACTTCAGTCCTCAAGGGAGATCACGAGACTGGAGTCGCTTCGGCCCTGGCGACGTCCCTGGCCCGAACCCTAACCCTAGCTAAGGCTCTCTCCCCATGGGGACCCAATTCCAACGTCTGACAACATCACTCGTCTGAGGTCCAGAAGCGGTGTAGACTGACTCGGCATGGAAGCTGGAAGCTCCCCATGTCGTTTCCCAGGCCCGGGTGCAGCTGCCCGTGAGGATTCCGGAGGCCTCCTCGACCAGGGGAGGATCGAAGAGTGTGGCCTGGCAGCCAAAGACGGATCCTGAGCGGCACCGTTCCTTGTGCCCTCAACTCAGCCCTTCGCGGAGACTACTGCCCTGCTGTGGGTTCGGCGCCTGGAGCCTCCTGGGTGCTAACCCTAACCCTAACCCTACCACAAACCGGGACCCTCCAAGGAAACCGAAGCCTGCCTCGATCCCTAACCCTGCAATTGAGTCGCCTTCTGGCACGGGCCCTCACTTCAGCTCTCGAGGGAGATCACGAGACCGGAGTCGCTTCGGCCCTGGCCACCCCCCTTGCCCGAACCCTATCCCTAGCTAAGGCGCTCTCACCAGGGGACCCAAATGCAACGTCTGACAACATCACGCGCCTGGAGCAAAGATGCGGCGCATGCTGACTCGGCATGGAAGCTGGAAGCTCCCCATGTCGTTTCCCAGGCCAGCCACAACTGTCCGAGAGGATTCCGGAGGCCTCCTCGACCAAAGGAACGACGTGTATGGCCTTGGCAGCCAAAGATGGATCCTGACCGGCACCGTCCCTTGTGCCCTCAACTCAGACCTTGGCGGAGACTACTGCCCTGCTGAGTGTTCGGCGCCTGGATCCTCCTGGGAGCTAACCCTAACCCTAACCCTACCCCGAACTGGGAACCTCCACCGAAACCTAAGCCTCCCTCGAAACCTAACCCTGCAATTGAGCCGCTTTCTGGCATCGGCCCTCACTTCAGCCCTCAAGGGAGATCACGAGACAGGAGTCGCTTCGGCCCTGGCG
>NW_024413018.1:0-1075 GCF_014898765.1 Herpailurus yagouaroundi | reverse complement strand
AGTCGCTTCGGCCCTGGCGACGTCCCTAGCCCGAACCCTAACCCTAGATAAGGCTCTCTCCCCATGGGACCCAATTGCAACGTCTGACAACATCACGCACCAGGAGCCCAGATGCGGGGCAGGCTGACTCGGCCTGGAAGCTGGAAGCTCCCCATGTCGTTTCCCAGGCCACCCTGCAGCTGTCCGAGAGGATTCCGGAGGCCTCCACGACCAGGGGGATCGACGTGTATGGCCTTGGCAGCCAAAGATGGATCCTGACCGGCACCGTCCCTTGTGCCCTCAACTCAGACCTTGGCGGAGACTACGGCCCTGCTGATCGTTCGGCGCCTGGAGCCTCCTGGAAGCTAACCCTAACACTAACCCTACCCCGAACCGGGAACTTCCACCGAACCTAAGACTCCCTCGAACCATAACCCTGCAATTGAGCCGCCTTCTGGCACTGGGCCTCACTTCAGCCATCAAGCGAGATCACGAGACTGGAGTCGCTTCGGCCCTGGCGACGTCCCTGGCCCGAACCCTAACCCTAGCTAAGGCTCTCTCCCCATGGGGACCCCATTCCAACGTCTGACAACATCACTCTTCTGAGGTCCATAAGCGGTGTAGACTGAGTCGGCATGGAAGCTGGAAGCTCCCCATGTCGTTTCCCAGGCCCGGCTGCAGCTGCCCGTGAAGATTCCGGATACCTCCTCCACCAGGGGCGGATTGACGAGTCTGGCCTTGGCAGCCAAAGACGGATCCTGACCGGCATCGTCCCTTGTGCCCTCAACTCAGCCCTTCGCGCAGACCACTGCCCTGCTGTGGGTTCGGCGCCTGGAGCTTAATGGGAGCTAACCCTAACCCTAACCCTACCCCAAACCGGGAACATCCACAGAAACCTAAGCCTGCCTCGATCCCTAACCCTGCAATTGAGCCGCCTTCTTGCACGAACCCTCACTTCAGCCCTCAAGGGAGATCACGAGCCCGGAGTCGTTTCGGCCCTGCCGACGTCCCTAGCCCGAACCCTAACCCTAGCTAAGGCTCTCTCCCCATGGGGACCCCATTCCAACGTCTGACAACATCACTCATCTGAGGTCCA
>NW_024413017.1:0-1400 GCF_014898765.1 Herpailurus yagouaroundi | reverse complement strand
GGAAACAGGCTCCAGGCTCTGAGCCATCAGCCCAGAGCCCGACGCGGGGCTCGAACTCACGGACCGCGAGATCGTGACCTGGCTGAAGTCGGACGCTTAACCGACTGCGCCACCCAGGCGCCCCTAAAAACATTTTTTTAAGGGGCACCTGGGTAGCTCAGACGGTTAAGCGTCTGGCTTTGGCTCAGGTCATGATCTCACGGTTCAGTTCATGAGTTGGAGCCCGTGGCGGGCTCTGTGCTGACAGCCTGGAGCCTGCTTCGGATTCTGTGTCTCCCTGTCTCTCTGTCCGTCCCCCCATGCTTATGCTTGCTCGCTCGCTCTCTCTCAAAAATAAACATTAGGGGCGCCTGGGTGGCGCAGTCGGTTAAGCGTCCGACTTCAGCCAGGTCACGATCTCGCGGTCCGTGAGTTCGAGCCCCGCGTCAGGCTCTGGGCTGGTGGCTCAGAGCCTGGAGCCTGTTTCAGATTCTGTGTCTCCCTCTCTCTCTGCCCCTCCCCCATTCATGCTCTGTCTCTCTCTGTCCCCCCAAAAAAATAAATAAATAAATAAACGTTGAAAAAAAATAAATAAACATTAAAAATTTAAAAAAAAAAGAAACTTTATCACAGCAAATTTGTCATATTTTATTTCCCACTGCCTTCTAAGGAAAGTAAATTCTGGAATTTCAAGGAACTTCTCTTTATTAAACAGAAGAAAACTTTGGCCCTTCACAGAATGACCTTTGATGTTACTGCAGGCAGTTTAAACTAGGGAGTGGGGGAGTATCTGAGTTTGAAGTTAGAGCTGTTACAGAGCTAAACTGTTCTGCCTGAGAAAGGCAGAAGGATTAAGAATCCCATGAAGAGATTGAGAACGTGCAAGGCATGGGCAAGAAGGCAGAGCACAGTGGGAAAGCAGAGAGAGAGAGAAGAACCTGGTAGGTGTGAGGATGGGAAGAGGGATTTGGAAAACCAAACATGGCTCAGCTGAGCTCCGTGTACAGTAGCTAGACAGCCAGCGCTAGACAATGTAAACACCTTTCTTGGCATCTCCTGCTGCCTCAGGAATACTTCAGTGTCCCCTAATGATCTCAATGAAGCAAATTTTTATTTGAGACAAAGTAAAATAGAAAAAGAGGATAAGAAAGAAAGAAAGAAAGAAAGAAAGAAAGAAAGAAAGAAAGAAAGAAAGAAAGAAAGAAGAAAAAAGAAAGAAAGAAAGAAGAAAAAAGAAAGAAAGAAAGAAGAAAAAAGAAAGAAGAAAAAGGAAGGAGGAGGAGGGGGAGGAGGGGAAGAGAGAAAAAGAGAAAGCAAAAGAGAAAAAGAGACAGAAAGAATGAGAGACAGAGAGAAAGAGAGAGAGAGAGAGAAAGAAAGAAGAAAGAAAGAAAGAAAGAAAGAAAGAAAGAAAGAAAGAA
>NW_024413016.1:0-2830 GCF_014898765.1 Herpailurus yagouaroundi | reverse complement strand
AACAGGAACCCATGGGGGAGGGGAAGGAAAAAAAAAAAAAAAGAGGTTAGAGTGGGAGAGAGCCAAAGCATAAGAGACTGTTGAGAACTGAGAGCAAACTGAGGGTTGATGGGGGGTGGGAGGGAGGAGAGGGTGGGTGATGGGTATTGAGGAGGGCACCTTTTGGGATGAGCACTGGGTGTTGTATGGAAACCAATTTGACAATAAATTTCATATATTGAAAAAAAAATCTTTGCACTTTTGAATTGGAAAGGATCTCAGAGAGATGGGGTCTTAGGTGAGGCCAAGCACACCAACAGTGACAGACACAGGATGCATTTTGTGGAACTAACTTTGCTCACAGTGGCAAGTCCCAGATACCTCTAGGGACAAGCACGCTCTTGGAAAACAGGCAGCATGCATTGAAGAAGCAGGTACTGGCAAAGCTTAACATGGCAACAACAACTACATCAAAAGTCATGGCCCAAACCCAGGTGACTCACTGTGTTTGCACCAGACACAGTGCCCAGGATCTTCTGAAACTAACTCTCTCTCTTCTCTCCTTGCATTAAGGAACACTGCGGTGGAGTTCCAGGACAGTGACTGGCGTGAGCAAAACTGAGATGCTAAGTCAATGCAAGGGTTGCCTCTAATGTGAACTATTGTCCAAAGGCCTCAGTCCTGTTCAGGAATTATCCAGCCACAATGTAAACCATAGCCACAGCACACTGCTCTCCCCCAACACAGACTCCCACTCATGCACGTATTCCAGAGCACTGACCAAGCTGTCCACATCTGGGAGCAATCACCCTGCTGCTCCCCACCCCAAGAAGAAGCTCTGGTTTTATGACTAATAGGATGTAAGACACGCGAACGGTGTAACCCTCTATGCCGCCCTTTTTGCCTAGGCTGCCAGGAAGTTCAGCGTTAACATTGATCACCAAGCACAAACATTCTAGCAGCCCAGCTGTTGAGCACATATGCTTCTCCTCTGCAACAGGGAATACATTTTTCTGTTTAGGTGGTCAGAGTCTTATGTATTTTTAAAATATACCTTCTAATTCTTTTGGCAAACAGGTAGGATATTAAATCAAAAATAAAATTAAAGCTAAAGGAAAAACAGCAAATATAACATCCATCTATGGAAACACCACGTCAAGGGGGATTTTGTCTTTTGAATTCCACAACAATCCCACCCAAAACTATCAGTGAGTGAACCTGTCAACAGATGGGTCTACTATTGTAAGATAAGTTGGCCCTCAATGTTTTAGAGTGAAGATGGAATATTAATACTAATTTCTGCTTCATTATGGATCTCTGGGGTTCCCCTAGGGCCAATGCCACTCATGAGGTGAGCCTAACAGCAATGGTTTTGACTGCATTAAATACGGAGCTGTTGTGTCAGGGTATGAAAAGAATGAGTAAAGGCTGTACCAATAAGTGAAGATAGAAAAACATACGTTTCATTTTTTATCAAAGAGAACTGCAGTGTTGTTTTGTTCATTTGTATGTGGAAAAATTACGTAACAGCTTACATATAGCCACCTCTTGTCCCAAACACATCCGACTTTGGTGCATGCACACCCACACATGTCATAGCCATGGATGAGTGTTCTCCTGACACCTGATGAAGTCATTAGTTCATTTTTAAGCTTCAAACAAGCCAGGAACTCCCCCCAAACAGCTCACAGGGCATGGCCCACTCCATTAACAATTCTGTAGTCACCATCACTGCTGCTACTGCTGCTGCTGCCATGAAGCCGCCTCCCCCTCCTTCCCCAAAATTTAGCGCCTGCTTCTTCCCCTATAAATACACCATCAATAGGGCATTGCTATGGCAACAGCGAGGAAGCGTGAGGGCTCCACGACAGAGAATGCTGCTGCAGTCACGCATGTACATGTCCCTCCTACCCCTGGTGGATATTGTAAGGCTGATTGTAGGCCGGAGGAATTTTTAACCCACTCCCCTCAGGAACACAACTGAATCCTGAAAGCCTGGAAAGGAAGGAAGGCAGGGACTGGCCACCACCAAGACCTTCCTTAACCTCAGCCTGAGCTGAAGCTTCCAAATCAACAGCACTGTGAAACATCACTCCCAAAGTCCCTAGCATGGGGACAGGAAGCCATCAGAGCACCGGGTGTCCCAAGAGGTGGCCTCCACACCACTTCTCCAAATCCTCACCCTTTTCATTCCCCTCACTCAGAACTGGTCGCCAGGAAAGGCTTCTGTGATCAGCAAATCTCATGAGTCATCAACCCACCCAGTGACATGGAACTCCCAAATTACGCTCAAACTCAAACTCTGGGCCCTCCTTGTCCCCTTCCACTCATGCCAACCCCTAAAGTGCCCATCCTTGCCCACTGTCGCCCGCCAGCAGCGCCCTGCCCACGAATTCCAGCTTCTGGCCCAGCTAGACTCTTCTCCTGGGTCTGCTCAAGACCCCAAACGCCTTGGCCCGTTTGGGCCTCCAGATCCTCCCCCAACAGTGCCCCGCGCCCAGCTCAGTGGCCCTGGACACAGAACCATGCCCTCGGGGCTGGAACACCCAACCCAAACGGCCTCACCGTTCTCTGGGACCAGGAGGCGGCCGCCCAGTTTGTGCACGCAGCCCGCCACCTCGTTGCGGCGCCTCTTCCAGCAGGGCCCCTGTCCCCGCCCACCTGCTCCCCGTCGGCCAAGCCCCCGGCCCAGCCCAGCCGTCTCCTCCCTCCCTCCCTCCCAGGCCGCCGGCCTCCCGACTCCCCGGGGGCCCCCAAGTCGGCCCGGCCAAGGCCAGGGCCGAGGTGCACCTGGAGCTCCCGCCCCTTGCAGCCGGGCGCCTGGGCCCTGCCCGTTACCTTGGCACCCCCC
>NW_024413015.1:0-1039 GCF_014898765.1 Herpailurus yagouaroundi | reverse complement strand
TCTGAGGGGAATTCTTCCGCTTGGTCATTTTGGATAGTCCCTGGCGTGGTGAGGACCTGCAGGGCACTTCCCCTGTGCTGTGGTGTATAACTGGAGTTGGTGGGCGGAGCCACAGTCAGACCTGATGTCTGCCCCCAGCCCACTGCTGTGTCCACAGTCAGACTGGTGTGTGCCTTCTCTTCCCCTCTCCTAGGGGCGGGATTCACTGTGGGGTGGGGTGGCCTGTCAGGGCTACTTGCACACTCTCAGGCTTGTGATGCTGGGGATCTGGAGTCTTAGCTGGGGTGGGTAGGCAAGGTGCACAGGGGCAGGAGGGGCAGGCTTAGCTTGCTTCTCCTTAGGTGATCCACTTCAGGTGGGGCCCTGTGGCAGCAGGAGGGAGTCAGATCCGCTGCCGGAGGTTTGGCTCCGCAGAAGCGCAGAGTTGGGTGTTTGCGCGGAGCAAGCAAGTTCCCTGGCAGGAACTGGTTCTCTTTGGGATTTTGGCTGGGGGATGGGCGGGGGAGATGGCGCTGGCGAGCACCTTTGTTCCCCACCAAACTGAGCTCTGTCTTCCGGGGGCTCAGCAGCTCTCCTTCCCTTTGTCCATCCAGCCTTCCCGCTTTCTGAGAAGAGCTGTTAACTTCTGACCTCCCAGATGCTAAGTCGCGCTTGCTGTAGGAACACAGTCCGTCAGGCCCTTCTGCTTTTTGCAAGCCAGACTCGGGGGCTCTGCTTGGCTGGTGAGCCGCCCCTGCACCCCGGCTCCCTCCCGCCAGACCGTGGAGCGCGCACCGCCTCGCCGCCCTTCCTACCCTCTTCCGTGGGCCTCTCGTCTGAGCTTGGCTCCGGCGACTCCGTTCTGCTAATCCTCTGGCGGTTTTCTGGGTTATATAGGCAGGTGTAGGTGGAATCTAAGAGATCAGCAGGACGCGCGATGAGCCCAGCGTCCTCCTGCGCTGCCATCTTCCCTCTCCAGTGCCATACATTATTATTTTGATCTCTACTGACCCCTGGCTCACTGTATAATTTTTGGCTATATTTCTAATTCAAATTACTT
>NW_024413014.1:0-1010 GCF_014898765.1 Herpailurus yagouaroundi | reverse complement strand
ATATTTTTTAATTTCTTCTCTAATTGCCTGGTTGACCCACTCATTCGTTAGTAGGGTGTTCTTTAGCCTCCATGCTTTTGGAGGTTTTCCAGACTTTTTTCTGTGGTTGATTTCTAGCTTCATAGCATTGTGGTCTGAAAGTATGCATGGTATGATTTCAATTGTTGTAAACATATGAAGGGCTGTGTTGTGACCCAGTATATGATCTATCTTGGAGAATGTTCCATGTGCACTCGAGAAGAAAGTATATTCTGTTGCTTTGGGATGCAGAGTTCTAAATATATCTGTCAAGTCCGTCTGATCCAATGTCTCATTCAGGGCCCTTGTTTCTTTATTGACCATGTGTCTAGATGATCTATCTATTTCTGTAAGTGGGGTGTTAAAGTCCCCTGCAATGACCACATTCTTATCAATAAGGTTGCTTATGTTTATGAGTAATTGTTTTATATATTTGGGCGATCCGGTGTTCGGCGCATAGACATTTATAATTGTTAGCTCTTCCTGATGGATAGACCCTGTCACTATTATGTAATGTCCTTCATCTCTTGTTACAGCCTTTAATTTAAGGTCTAGTTTGTCTGATATAAGTATGGCTACTCCAGCTTTCTTTTGGCTTCCAGTAGCATGATAAATAGTTCTCCATCCCCTCACTCTCAATCTAAAGGTGTCCTCGGGTCTAAAATGAGTCTCTTGTAGACAGCAAATAGATGGGTCTTGTTTTTTTTTTATCCATTCTGATACCCTCTGTCTTTTGCTTGGCGCATTTAATCCATTTACATTCAGTGTTATTATAGAAAGATATGGGTTTAGAGTCATTGTGATGTCTGTATGTTTTATGCTTGTAGTGATGTCTCTGGTATTTTGTCTCACAGGGTCCCCCTTAGGATCTCTTGTAGGGCTGGTTAGTGGTGACAAATTCCTTCAGTTTTTGTTTGTTTGGGAAGACCTTTATCTCTCCTTCTCTTCTAAATGACAGACTTGCTGGAGAAAGGATTCTCAGCTGCATATTT
>NW_024413013.1:0-4500 GCF_014898765.1 Herpailurus yagouaroundi | reverse complement strand
TGCAATTTTGATTGGGATTGCATTGAATGTGTAGATAGCTTTGGGTAGTATTGACATTTTGACAATATTTATTCTTCCAATCCATGAGCATGGAATGTTTTTCCATTTCTTTATATCTTTAGAGAAGATTTTTTTAACGTTTATTTTTGAGAGACAGAGAGAGAGACAGAGCACAAGTGGGGGAGGGACAGAAGGAGAGGGAGATGCAGAATCTGAAGCAGGCTCCAGGCTCTGAGCTGTCAGCACAGACTGATGCAAGGCTCAAACCCATGAACCATGAGATTACCTGGGCTGAAGTCAGATGCTTAACCTACTGAGCCACCACTCCCTGTTGGGAGTTTTTTGATTACTAACTTAATTTCTTTGTTGGTTATCAGTCTGTTCAAATTTACTAGTTTCTCCTCTTTCATTTTTGGTAACTTATATGTTTCTAAGAATTTATCCATTTCTTCCAGGTTGCCCCGTTTGGTGGCATATAGTTTTTCATAATATTCTCTTATAATTTTGTATTTCTGTGATGTTGGTTATTTCTCCTCTTGCATTTGTGACTTTATTTATTTGAGTCTTTTCTCTTTTTTTCTTCATAAGTCTGGCTAGAGGTTTATTTATTTTTTATATTTTTTCAAAGAACCAGCTCCTGGTTTCATTGATCTGTTTTATTTTTTTATTTTCTATAGCATTAATTTCTGCTCTAATCTTTATTATTTACTTCCTTCTGCTGCTTTCAGATTTTATTTGTTGTTCCTTTTCTAGCTCTGTTAGGTGTAAGGTTAGTTGTTTATTTGAGATTTTTCTTGCTTCTTGAGGAAAGCCTGTATGACTGTATACTTCCCTTCTAAAACCACTTTCACTGCATTCCAGATGTTTTGGACCATTGTGTTTTTATTTTCATTTCAAATTTCATTTTATTTATTCTTATATATCTTTGTTGACCCATTCATTGTTTAATAGTATGTTATTTAACTTCCATGTGTTTGTGGTCTTTCTAAATTTTTTCTTGTGGTTGACTTATAATTTCATAGTGTTGTGGTCAGAAGAGAGTCACGGTATAACTTCAATATTCTTGAATTTCTTGAGGCTTCTTTTGTGGGCTAATATGCAATCTATTCTGGGGAATGTTCCATGCGCAGAAGAAAAGAATGTGTATTTGCTGTTTTAGGATGGAATGTTCTGAATACATCTGTTAAGTACATCTTTTCTAATGTGTCTTTCAAAGCCATGGATTGTTTCCTTGTTCATATTCTGTTTAGATGATTTCTATATTGATGTAAGTGGAATGTTAAAGTCCCTTACTATTATTGTATTCTTATTTATTAGTTTCTTTATGTTTGTTATTAACTGTTTTATGTATTTGATCACTTCTACGTTGGCTGAGTAAATATTTATAATTGTTATATATTCTTGTTGGATTGTACCCTTTATGATTATATTGTGTCTTTTTTGGTCTCTTATTACAGTCTTTTAAAGTCTGCTTAGTTTGTGAATGGAGCTAGAATGTATTATGTATATATACTAAGTGAAATAAGTCAATCAGAGAAAGACATATACCATATGATTTCATTCATATGTGGAATTTAGGAAACAAGACAGATAAACACATGGGGGGAGGAAAAAAGAGCGAAACAAAACACAAGAGACTCTTAACAGTAGAGAACAAACTGAGGGTTGATGGAGGGGGTTGATGGGTGGGAGATGAGCTAGATGGGTGATGGGTATTAAGGAGGGCACTGGTTGGAATGAGCACTGGGTGTTGTATGTAAGTGATAAATCACTCAATTCTACTCCTGAAACCAATATTGCATTGTATATTAACTAAAATTTGAATTTAAGAAACACCTCTTTAGTTTGTTATAAGTATTGCTGCCTTAGCTTTCTTTTGACATACATTTGCATAATAAATATTTTTCCATACCCTCACTTTTTTTTCTCATTAAACTTTTACTTTAATGGGTCTCAAAATTCTGTGACAGATTTTTGATCAAAGTTGTTTCCATTAAAAAGTACTGATTTTAAAAACTAATAAAACTGCCACACACACACACACAAAAACAAATGGTCCACAAAACATTCTCCTTTCCTTCTGAAGGTTTTACGATGCATTATCATTAACCAGTCTTTTACTATTAAACTTAAACTGCCAATTCACACAAACAGTTCTGAGACTGTTCTTCTACCAGTGATTAAGACTGGGGTGGCAGGTATTGGGGATAATATTCATTTAGCCTTCTGAGCTTTCTCGACAGACTTGGTGACCTTAGTGGTCAGCTCCAGCTGCCTTCTTGTCCACTGCTTTGATGACACCCACAGCAACCGTCTGTCTCATGTCACAAACAGCAAAACGGCCCAGTGGAGGGTAGTCAGAGAAGCTCTCAACACACATGGGCTTGCCAGGAACCATATCAATGATGGCAGCATCGCCAGATTTCTGGAACTTGGGACTATCTTCCACCTTTTTTCCAGAATGACGGTCAATCTTCTCCTTCAGCTCAGCGAACTTGCAGGAGATGTGAGCTGTGTGACAGTCCAGCACAGGTGCCTATCCAGCACTGATTTGGCCTGGATGGTTCAGGATAATCATCTGAGCTGTAAAGCCAGCTGCTTCCATTGGTGGGTCATTTTTGCCATCACCAGCCACATTGCCACGACTAACATCTTTGACAGATACGTTCTTGACATTGAAGCCCACATTGTCCCCAGGTAGAGCCTCACTCAAAGCTTCATGGTGCCTTTCAACAGACTTTACTTCAGTTATAACATTGACTGGAGCAAAAGTGACCTCCATGCCTGGCTTAAGAACACCGGTCTCCACTCAGCCCACAGGGACAATACCAATACCACTAATTTTATAGACATCCTGGAGGGGCAGACGCAAGGGCTTGTCAGTTGGACGAATAGATGGCAGAATGCAATCCAGAGCTTCAAGCAGTGTGGTTCCACTGGCATTGCCATCTTTACGGTGACTTTCCATCCCTTGAACCAAGGCATGTTAGCACTTGGCTCCAGCATGTTGTCACTATTCCAACCAGAAATTGGCACAAATGCTACTGTGTTGGGGTTTTAGCCAATTTTCTAAATGTAGGTGCTGACTTCCTTAACGATTTCCTCGTATCTCTTCTGTCTGTAGGGTGGCTCAGTGGAATCCATTTTGTTAATCCATAAGTTGTTTTACACCCAGTGTGTAAGCCAGAAGGGCATGCTCACGGGTCTGCCCATTCTTGGAGATACCTACTTCAAATTCACCAACACTAGGGGCGCCTGGGTGGCGCAGTCGGTTAAGCGTCCGACTTCAGCCAGGTCACGATCTCACGGTCCGTGAGTTCGAGCCCCACATCGGGCTCTGGGCTGATGGCTCAGAGCCTGGAGCCTGTTTCCGATTCTGTGTCTCCCTCTCTCTCTGCCCCTCCCCCGTTCATGCTCTGTCTCTCTCTGTCCCAAAAATAAAATAAACGTTGAAAAAAAATTAAAAAAAAACAAATTTACCAACACCAGCAGCAACGATCAGGACAGCACAGTCAGCCTGAGATGTGCCTGTAATCATATTTTTTGTAAAGTCTCTGTGTCTTGGGGCATCAATGATGGTCACATAGTACTTGCTGGTCTCGAATTTCCACAGGGAGATATCAATGGTGATACCACGTTCACGTCTGGCTTTCAGTTTACCAAGACCCAGGCATACTTGAAGGAACGCTTTCCATCTCATCAGCCTCCTTCTCAAATTTTTTGATAGTTTTTTTGTCGATCCCACCACATTTGTAGATCAGATGACCAGTAGTGGTAGACTTGCCTGAATCTACGTGTACAATGACGACGATGTTGGTATGAGTCTTTTCCTTTCCAATTTTGGTTTAGGTTTAGCGGTGGCTTTCATGACACCTGTGTTCTAGTGGAAAACCCGTTGCAAAAAATCTCCATGCCCTCACTTTTAATGCATGTCTTTAGGTCTGAAATGAGTTTCTTGTAGACAGCATATAGATGGGTCTTGTTTTTATCTTGTTTTACATTCAGAACAATTATTGATAGACATGCATTTATTACCATTTTATTAGTTTTTGGCGATTGTTTCTGAAGAAATCTCTGATTCTTCCTTGTCTTTCCCTTTTTCATGTTTTGCTGATTTTCTTTAGTGATATATTTGAATTTATTTCTATCCTTTGCATATTTATTAGTGGGTTTTTATATATGGTTACCATTAGGTTTGTATATAACCTCTTCTGCATATAACCATCTCTATTAATTTGGTTATTTAAGTTTGAACCCATTCTTTACTCCTTCCTGCCCACATTTTAGATGCATGTCTTTATATTTTATTTTTTTTTCATGAAATTTATTGACAAATTGGTTTCCATACAACACCCAGTGCTCATCCCAAAAGGTGCCCTCCTCAATACCCATCACCCACCCTCTCCTCCCTCCCACCTCCCATCAACCCTCAGTTTGCTCTCAGTTCTCAACAGTCTCTTATGCTTTGGCTCTCTCCCACTCTAACCTCTTTTTTTTTTT
>NW_024413012.1:0-1114 GCF_014898765.1 Herpailurus yagouaroundi | reverse complement strand
GTCTTCCCAAACAAACAAAAACTGAAGGAATTTGTCACCACTAAACCGGCCCTACAAGAGATCCTAAGGGGGACCCTGTGAGACAAAGTACCAGAGACATCACTACAAGCATAAAACATACAGACATCACAATGACTCTAAACCCATATCTTTCTATAATAACACTGAATGTAAATGGATTAAATGCGCCAACCAAAAGACATAGGGTATCAGAATGGATAAAAAAACAAGACCCATCTATTTGCTGTCTACAAGAGACTCATTTTAGACCTGAGGACACCTTTAGATTGAGAGTGAGGGGATGGAGAACTATTTATCATGCTACTGGAAGCCAAAAGAAAGCTGGAGTAGCCATACTTATATCAGACAAACTAGACTTTAAATTAAAGGCTGTAACAAGAGATGAAGAAGGACATTATATAATAGTGACAGGGTCTATCCATCAGGAAGAGCTAACAATTATAAATGTCTATGCGCCGAATACCGGAGCGCCCAAATATATAAAACAATTACTCATAAACACAAGCAACCTTATTGATAAGAATGTGGTAATTGCAGGGGACTTTAACACCCCACTTACAGAAATGGATAGATCATCTAGACATACGGTCAATAAAGAAACAAGGGCCCTGAATGAGACATTGGAACGGATGGACTTGACGGATATATTTAGAACTCTGCATCCCAAAGCAACAGAATATACTTTCTTCTCGAGTGCACATGGAACATTCTCCAAGATAGATCATATACTGGGTCACAAAACAGCCCTTCATAAGTTTACAAGAATTGAAATCATACCATGCATACTTTCAGACCACAATGCTATGAAGCTTGAAATCAACCACAGAAAAAAGTCTGGAAAACCTCCAAAAGCATGGAGGTTAAAGAACACCCTACTAACGAATGAGTGGGTCAACCAGGCAATTGGAGAAGAAATTAAAAAATATATGGAAACAAACGAAAATGAAAATACAACAATCCAAACGCTTTGGGACGCAGCGAAGGCAGTCCTGAGAGGAAAATACATTGCAATCCAGGCCTATCTCAAGAAACAAGAAAAATCCCAAATACAAAATCGAACAGCACACCTAAAGGAAATAGAAGCAGAACAGCA
>NW_024413011.1:0-1000 GCF_014898765.1 Herpailurus yagouaroundi | reverse complement strand
GTAGGTTTAGGGTTAGGGTTGGTACCCAGGAGGCTCCAGGCGCCAAACCGACATCAGGGCAGTGGTCTCCGCGAAGGGCTTAGTTGACGGCACAAGGGACGTTGCCGGTCAGGATCCGACATTGGCTGCCAAGGCCACACTCTTCGATCTGCCCTTGCTCGAGGAGGCCTCCGGAATCCTCACGGACAGCTGCAGCCGGGCCTGGAAAACGACATGGGGAGCTTCCATGACGAGTCAGTCTACACCGCTTCTGGACCTCAGACGAGTGACGTTGTCAGACGTTGGAATTGGGTCACCATGGGGAGAGAGCCTTAGGTAGGGTTAGCATTCGCACCAGGGACGTCGCCAGGGCCGAAGCGACTCCAGTCTCGTGACCTCCATTGAGGGCTGAAGTGAGGGCCCATGCCAGAAGGCGGCTCAATTGCAGGGTTAGGTTTCGAGGGAGGCTTCGGTTTCGGTGGAGGTTCCCGGTTCGGGGTAGTGTTAGGGTTAAGGTTAGCTCCGAGGAGGCTCCAGGCGCCGAACCCTCAGCAGGGCAGTAGTCTTCGTGAAGTTCTGAGTTGAGGGCACAAGGGACGGTGCCGGTCAGGATCCATCTTTGGCTGCCAAGGCCATACACGTCGATCACCCCTGGTGGAAGAGGCCTCTGGAGTCCTCTCCGACAGCTGCAGGCTGGCCTGGGAAACGACATGGGGATCTTCCAGCTTCCATGCCAAGTCAGCCTGCCCCGTATCTGGACTCCAGGCGCGTGATGTTGTCAGACGTTGGAAATGGGTCCCATGGAGAGAGAGCCTTATCTAGGGTTAGGTTTCGGGCTAGGGACGTCGCGAGGGCCGAATCGACTCAGGTCTCGTGATCTCCCTCGAGGGCTGAAGTGAGGGCCCGTGACAGAAGGCGGCTCAATTGCAGGGTTAGGGATCGAGGCAGGTTTGGTTTCCATGGAGGGTCCTGGTTTGGGGTAGGGTTAGGGTTATGGTTAGCACCCAGGAGGCTCCAGGCG
>NW_024413010.1:0-1666 GCF_014898765.1 Herpailurus yagouaroundi | reverse complement strand
AATTCCTTCAGTTTTTGTTTGTTTGGGAAGACCTTTATCTCTCCTTCTATTCTAAATGACAGACTTGCTGGATAAAGGATTCTCGGCTGCATTTTTTTTTTCTGCTCGTCACATTGAAGATTTCCTGGCATTCCTCTGGCCTGCCAAGTTTCAGTAGATAGATCCGTCACTAGTCTTATCAGTCTCCCTTTATATGTTAGAGCACATTTATCCATAGCTGTTTTCAGAATTTTCTCTTTATCCTTGTATTTTGCCAGTTTCACTATGATATGTCATGTAGAAGATCGATTCAGGTTACAACTGAAGGGAGTTCTCTGTGCCTCTTGGATTTCAATGCCTTTTTCCTTCCCCAGATCAGGGAAGTTCTCAGCTATGATTTGTTCAAGTACACCTTCAGCCCCTTTCTCTCTCTCTTCCTCCTCTGGAATCCCTATTATACAGATATTTTTCTGTTTGCATCACTTAGTTATCTAATTCTCCCCTCATACTCCTGGATTTTTTTTACCTCTCTTTTCCTCAGGTTCCTTTTTTTCCCTAATTTTAGTTTCTAATTCACCTATTCTCTCCTCTGCCTCTTCAATACGAGCTGTGGTCACCTCTATTTTATTTTGCAACTCATTTATAGCATTTTTTAGCTCCACCTGTTTCTGAGTCCCTTGATCTCTGTAGCAATAGATTCTCTGCTGTCTTCTACACTTTTTTCAAGCCAAGCAATTAATTTTATGACTATTATTTTAAGTTCATGCTCTGTTATATTGCTTAAATAATTTTTGATCAATTCGTTAGCTGTCGCTACTTCCTGGAGTTTCTTTTGAGGAGAATTCTTCCATTTCATCATTTTGGATAGTCCCTGGAGTGGCGCCGAACTGCAGGGCACCTCCTCTGTGCTGTCTCGGGTAACTTGTGTTAGTGGGCAGAGCCACAGTCAGACCCGATGTCTGTCCCCAGCCCACCGTTGGGGCCACAGTCAGACTGGTGTGTACTTTATTTTCCCCTCTCCCGGGGCAGGACTCACTGTGGAGTGGTGTGGCCCCGGTCTGGGCTACTTGCACACTGCCAGGCTTCTGGTGCTGCTTCTATGGGATCTGGTGTATTAGCCGGGGTGGATCCACAAGGTGCACAGGGGCGGGAGGGGCAGGCTTAGCTCACCTTGCCATCACTGGTCCCCTGTGGGAGGGGACCTGCAGCACCGGGAGGGAGGCAGGCATACCAGTGGGAGGGATGGATCCACAGAAGCACAGCATTGGGCGTTTGCGCAGTACAAGCAACTTTGGTGACAGAAACTGGTTCCCTTTGGGGTTTTGGTTGGGGGGTGGGCGAAGGAGATGGCACTGGCCAGCACCTTTGTTCCCTGCTGAGTTGAGCTGTCTTCCAGGGCTCAATACTTCTCCTTCCCGGTGTCCTCTCTGCTTTCCGAAAAGAGTCACTGACTTTTAACATTCCAGATGTTAAGTCCCGTTGGCTGTCATAACTCATGCAGTCCAGCCCCTCTGCTTTTGCAAATCAGACTCAGGGGCTCTGCCTTGCTGGGCAGGCTGCTCCTACGCCACCCCGGCTCCCTCCCACCAGTCCATGTAGCGTGCACCACCTCTCTGCCCTTCCTACCCTCTTCCGTGGGCCTCTTGTCTATGCTTGGCTCTGGAGAGTCTGTTCTGCTAGTCTTCTG
>NW_024413009.1:0-1088 GCF_014898765.1 Herpailurus yagouaroundi | reverse complement strand
TGGGGACCCAAAGCTGACGCCTGACAACACCACGCGTCTGGGGTCCATAAACGGTGCAGACTGACTCAGCATCGAACGGGGAAGCTCCCCATGTCTATTCCCAGGCGCGGCTCAGCTGCCAGAGTGGTTTCCGGAGGCCTCCTCGACCAGGGGCGGATCGACGTGTGTGGCCTTGCCTGCCAATGACGGATCCTGACCGGCAACGTCCCTTGTGCCCACAACTCAGTCCTTCGGGGAGACCACTGACCTGCTGTGGTTTTGGCACATGTAGCCGCCTGGGAGCTAACCCTACTCCGAACCCTACCCCGATCCAAGACCCTCCAACGAAACCTAAGCCTGCCTCGACCATTAACCCTGCAATTGAGCCTCCTTATGCCATAGGCCCTCACTTCAGACCTCAAGGAAGATCACGAGACTGGAGTTGCTTTGGCCCTGGCGACGTCCCTGGACCGAACCTTAACGCTAGCTAAGGCTCTTTCCCCATGGGGACCCAATTCCAACCTCTGACAACATCACTCGACTGAGGTCCAGAAGCGGTGTAGACTGACTCGGCATGGAAGCTGGAAGCCCCCCATGTCGTTCCCCAGGCCCGGCTGCAGCTGCCCGTGAGGATTCCACAGGCCTCCTCGACCAGGGGCTGATTGACGTGTGTGGTCTTGGCAGCCAAATACAGATCCTGACTGGCACCGTTCCTTGTGCACTCAAATCAGCCCTTCACGGAGACCACTACCCTGCTGTGGTTTCGGCGCCTGGAGCCTACTGGGAGCTACCCCTAACCCTAACCCAAACCCGATCCGGGAAGCTCCACCAAACCTAAGTCTTCCTCAACCATTAAGCCTGCAAATGAGCCGACTTCGGGCATTGGGCCTCACATCAGCCCTTTAGGGAGACCATGAGACTGGAGTCGCTTTGGCCTTGGTGACGTCCCTGGACCTAACCCTAACCCTAACTAAGGCTCTCTCCCCATGGGGACCCAATGCTGACGTCTGACAACATCACGCGCCTGGAGTCCAGATGCGGGGCAGGCTAACTCGGCATGGAAGCTGGAAGCTCCCCATGTCGTTTCCCAGGCCAGCCTGCAGCTGTCC
>NW_024413008.1:0-1890 GCF_014898765.1 Herpailurus yagouaroundi | reverse complement strand
TTATTCCTAGATATTTTATGCTTCTTGGTGCAATTGTGAATGGGATCAGTTTCTTTATTTGTCTTTCTGTTGCTTCATTATTAGTGTATAAGAATGCAACTGATTTCTGTACATTGATTTTGTATCCTGCAACTTTGCTAAATTCATGTATCAGTTCGAGCAGACTTTTGGTGGAGTCTATCGGATTTTCCATGTATAATATCATGTCATCTGCAAAAAGCGAAAGCTTAACTTCATCTTTGCCAATTTTGATGCCTTTGATTTCCTTTTGTTGTCTGATTGCTGATGCTAGAACTTCCAACAATATGTTAAACAACAGCGGTGAGAGTGGGCATCCCTGTCGTGTTCCTGATCTCAGGGAAAAAGCTCTCAGTTTTTCCCCGTTGAGGATGATGTTAGCTGTGGGCTTTTCATAAATGGCTTTTATGATCTTTAAGTATGTTCCTTCTATCCTTCAATCCTCCTGATTGAGTTTTGGAAGAGTGTGGGTGTTCAGGAATTTGTCCATTTCTTCCAGGTTGTACACTTCGTTGGCATATAATTTTTCATAGTATTCCCTGATAATTGTTTGTATCTCTGAGGGATTGGTTGTAATCATTCCATTTTCATTCATGATTTTATCTATCTGGGTCATCTCCCTTTTCTTTTTGAGAAGCCTGACTAGAGGTTTGTCAGTTTTGTTTATGTTTTCAAAAAAACAACTCTTGGTTTCGTTGATCTGCTCTACAGTTTTTTTAGATTCTATATTGTGTATTTCTGCTCTGATCTTTATTATCTCTCTTCTTCTGCTGGGTTTAGGCTGCCTTTGCTGTTCTGCTTCTATTTCCTTTCGGTGTGCTGTTAGATTTTGTATTTGGGATTTTTCTTGTTTCTTGAGATAGGCCTGGATTGCAATGGATTTTCCTCTCAGGACTGCCTTCGCTGCATCCCAAAGCCTTTGGATTGTTGTATTTTCATTTTCGTTTGTTTCCATATATTTTTTTAATTGCTTCTCTAATTGCCTGGTTGACCCATTCATTCTTTAGTAGGGTGTTCTTTAACCTCCATGCTTCGGAGATTTTCCAGACTTTTTCTTGTGGTTGATTTCAAGCTTCATAGCATTGTGGTCTTAAAGTTATCATGGTATAATTTCAATTCTTGTAAACTTATGAAGGGCTGTTCTGTGACCCAGTATATGATCTATCTTGGAGAATGTTCCATGTGAACTCGAGAAGAAAGTATATTCTGTTGCTTTGGGATGCAGAGTTCTAAATATATCTGTCAAGTACGTCTGATCCAATGTATCATTCAGGGCCCTTGTTTCTTTATTGACCATGTGTCTAGATGATCTATCCATTTCTGTAAGTGGAGTGTTAAAGTCCCCTGCAATTACCACATTCTTATCAATAAGGTTGCTTGTGTTTGTAATTGATTTATATATTTGGGTGCTCCCATATTCGGCACATAGACATTGTAATTGTTAGCTCTTCTTGATGGATAGACCCTGTAATTATGATATAATGCCCTTCTTCATTTCTTGTTACAGCCTTTATTTAAAGTCTAGTTTGTCTGATATAAGTATGGCTACTCCAGCTTTCTTTTGACTTCCAGTAGCATGATAAATAGTTCTCCATCCCCTCACTCTCAATCTGAAGGTGTCCTCAGGTCTAAAATGAGTCTCTAGTAGACAGCAAATAGATGGGTCTTGTTTTTTTTATCCATTCTGATACCCTATGTCTTTTGGTTGGCGCATTTAGTCCATTTACATTACATTATAGAAAGATATGGGTTTAGAGTCATTGTGATGTCTGTATGTTTTATGCTTGTAGCAATGTCTCTGGTACTTTGTCTCACAGGATCCCCGGTAGGATCTCTTGTAGGGCTGGTTTGATGGTGACGAATTCCTTCATT
>NW_024413007.1:0-8128 GCF_014898765.1 Herpailurus yagouaroundi | reverse complement strand
TCTTGGCTGTGTTTTCAATGCACAAGGGGAGATTTGGCTTGCAATTCATCACTTTGAAAAGGTTAGTTATTAAATTAATAATTGGTACTTAGGAAGTGCTTATGTGTGCGGGCTGTTTTTATTTAGAGCTAAATAATAGGCCTTTACATGATCAGTCACATAATATCCTTGTTTCTCTGACCATATTTAAGGCATTTGCTGGATGGTATATGATATGGCAGTTTCCAGTTTTGCATTGAAAATGTACTGTAGTAATTAAAAATCCATTTTTTAAATGGGCAACTTTAAAAAAGCAGGGTTTCTTGGTCAAAAGGCTGATTCTAGCTGGGGGTAGGAAATGTACAAAATTCATCTGGAATGCCCTCTTGTACCAGAAAGCATGGAAGCTTTGGTATTACTTTGATTATGTCTAAAGGACTCAGGAGGCAACTGGAAGAGGCTCACACTGGATAAAGATGGGACTTGAACATTAGGAATATTATAACGGAAATATATTGAAACTTCTCATGTGTTTCAATCCATGAGTTTATAAATATACTAAGAAGAAATTCAGTGGTCACCTTTGGAAGATCAGGAGCAATTCATTTTGAAAACTGGTTAAAGAGGGAAGAATAAAGCATTTATCTTCCTCCTGTATGAACTGGACCTCAGGGTAACCCAGTAGTTGGATAGGGGGACGTTTCTTATTTATAGAAGTGTTCCAGCTAGTAAATGAAAAAGGAATGATAGAATCAGAGTATCACCATTAATAGATTTAGGCATTTATTAGTGGCAGAAAAGACACAACCAGACAGTATGTACTTTTTTTTTTTTTTGAAGATTTTATTTCTAAGTGATCTCCACACATAATGTGGGGCTCGAACCCATGACCCCGAGATCAAAAGTCACGTGTTCTGCAGACTGAGCCAGCCAGGCGCCCCTAGAAGAGTTAGCCTTATTAATTTTGAATAAAATAGGGCCAACCGTTAGAAGTATTTAGCTCATTAAAATTGGAATGGACCCAATTAAAAATGTTTCCCTTCAGGACACATTTTGCTCTCACATTACATGAGCAGTTACTTTGATAACCTTGAGATTTGTGAATAATGAGAGGGTACTGAAATGACTGGGTTTTATCTTCAGTGAAAGAAATAAGATTTAATTATATTAGAAAATGTAATTGGAGGCCTAAAATTATCTCAATAAAAACTTGTAATTGGAAAGTTTATCTGAAATCCTAACTTGATCTAATAGCTGCCTTGTAATTTTTAGGCTGTCACTCTTGACCCCAATTTTCTGGATGCTTATATCAACTTAGGAAATGTCTTGAAAGAGGCACGGATTTTTGACCGGTGAGAGAATGTTCTATCTGATAAATTTTCTTGAGTCTTTGTTGCATTGACACCTGAGACTTGGGACTAAAATTATGGCCGCGGTCCATTCAAACACATTTTCCTTTTCTAGTATATTGCTCTTCCCTCATCATGTCTGATGTATTACCTCTTATTTATAGGCATTGTTGCCTGACTTTTCATTGTTGGCTTTTCTCAAAGTCATTATCCTTCTCACTAAGAATTTAGTTGACCTTTCTCTTATTGTAAACTGTTGAAATGGTCATTATTTATTTATTATTTTTTATTTTGGGGGGGAAGAGAGTGAGAGAGTGTATGTGCATGAGCAGAGGAGGGGCAGAGAAAGGGGGAGAGAGAAAATCCCAAGCAGGCTCCTGCGCTGTCTGTGCAGAGCTCGATCTCTTAGTTCACGTGATCATGACCTGAGCCGAAATCAAGAGTTGGATGCTTAACTGACTGAGCCACCCAGGCGCCCCAAAATGGTTATCTTTTAGACTAAATTATTTCTTTGATTCACAAAGCTAAGTAAATCCTGACTTTTGACTTGTTTTTGTTGTCAGGAGAGAGCTTATTTCTTATGTGGAGATAGAAAATTTTTCAGTGTAAAAATATATTTTATTAGGGTGAATTTTGAGTTGAGGTTAAGTATAGTATAGTGTGAATTATAATTGATATGCTTTGGTACAGTATTATAACATGAGTTAATTGTAGCAAAGCAGCCATTGAAGTTAGTTGCATTGTGTGTGTGTGGTTTTTTTTTATTTTTCATTTTTTATTTTCAGAGCTGTGGCAGCTTACCTTCGAGCCCTCAGCTTGAGTCCAAATCACGCAGTGGTGCACGGCAACCTGGCTTGTGTATACTATGAGCAAGGCCTGATAGATCTGGCGATAGACACCTACAGGCGAGCTATTGAACTGCAACCACATTTCCCTGACGCTTACTGCAACTTAGCCAATGCTCTCAAAGAGAAGGGCAGTGTAAGGACATTTATTCAGTCTATTTCTTTGTTACTTGATAGGAGTAAAAAGTTGTTTTTGTGCGTATTGTTATTAAGTATTGAGGTGGTCAGTAGTTTCACTTTGGAGTTTTGGTTGAGAGAATAGCAAAAATGACCTATTTTCTAGAATATTATCAGCCCCTCAGCTTAACCAAGCAGTTGTTAGAATAACATCAGTGGTGGCTCTGTGATTCCTTTGTGGACGTTTTGAATAATTTGTTTTGTTTCTAGGTTGCTGAAGCAGAAGATTGTTATAATACAGCTCTCCGGTTATGTCCTACCCATGCAGACTCTCTGAATAACCTAGCCAATATCAAACGAGAACAGGGAAACATTGAAGAGGCAGTTCGCTTATATCGTAAAGCATTGGAAGTATGTTCAGGGTGGTGTGGATGGATATTTTGTCTGTGATAATAGAGGAAAAGCAGTTAAAGTTAGCCATTTCATCCACCTCTTTTGTAAAAATTGTGGTTGAACCATTCATGAAGCTAGTAATTGAGTAGCTACGGTTTGAGTGAAGTCTTGTGTGACATTCAAGAAAGACTCTACATTGAGTTCATGATTTTATGAATAGATAAGATCACAAAAAAGTTAAACAGTAAGTTACAGTTCAAGAGAGGTTGCCAATAAGTATAATTTTAGTGCCTGATAGCTGTAGTGGTGGTTGGTGGGTGTGGTAGGAGTTTAAAAGAGATTTCAGAAGAGAGAGATGCTAGAGTAATCAGCATAAACTAGGATGAGGAGAGGTCTATCTCATCGTGGTTTGAAACAAGGAGAGATCTAAAATGAAGAGGTAGAATTTGAGCTACTTGGCTTTGAAGAATGAACAGATTTAGAGAAAGGTAGACAGAACTTTAGGGATATAAAGGTATTTGGGCAAAGTTCTTATTGTGGTAAGTTACTACTGCTGTTGTAGAAGTTTTTAAACCTCAGGTATCATCTTGACTATAGGTCTTCCCAGAGTTTGCTGCTGCCCATTCGAATTTAGCAAGTGTACTGCAGCAGCAGGGAAAGCTTCAGGAAGCTCTGATGCACTATAAGGAGGCTATTCGGTAAGACGCTCACCGTCATGTTATTATTATCATTTTCTCTCACGTTTTAAAATGTTTGGCATTTGGCACATTTGGCTTGTGTTAAGATGACTTTTAATAACAGACTACATTCAGGGGGGCTAAAGGTTTTTGTGCTAGATCAATAAAATGTTTGTTTTCTCCTTTAGAATTAGTCCCACCTTTGCTGATGCCTACTCTAACATGGGAAACACTCTGAAGGAGATGCAGGATGTTCAGGGCGCCCTGCAGTGTTACACTCGTGCCATTCAGATTAACCCTGCATTTGCAGATGCGCACAGCAATTTGGCTTCCATTCATAAGGTACTACTGTTTGTTATGTGTGCATCTAAGCACCTAATGTTTAATTTTAGGACAATTTTTAACCATCCCTCTGTATTTATTTCCAGGATTCAGGAAATATTCCAGAAGCAATAGCTTCTTACCGAACTGCTCTGAAACTTAAGCCTGATTTTCCTGATGCTTATTGTAACTTGGCTCATTGCCTGCAGGTAAAGAATAACAGGCCAGTAATTGGCTTTCGTGTTGCAGTCACTTTTTAATTGTTATGTGCCATATTAGTCCAAGCCTGGCTGGAGACCCTGTTCTTTAAAGGGTTATCTGAAATTAGTCCAAAGACACACAAACTGTTAAATCTTGAATAGGGTTTTCTGGATAATAATGTCTTTTTGCCTCCTCTAGATTGTCTGTGATTGGACAGACTATGATGAGCGAATGAAGAAGTTGGTCAGTATTGTGGCTGACCAGCTAGAGAAGAATAGGTTGCCTTCTGTGCATCCTCATCATAGTATGCTATATCCTCTTTCTCATGGCTTCAGGAAGGCTATTGCTGAGAGGCATGGAAACCTCTGCTTGGATAAGGTGCAAATGTTTTAAGTTTTTTTTGTTGCAAAGTAAAATACAGATAGAGAAAATGATGTGGATCAAATGTATATGGTTTAATGAGTTACCATAAGGTGAACACCACCCAAGTTGAGAAGTGAGACTTTGGCAGCCACCGCAGAAGCCCTTTCCATTGTGTCTTGATCATAACCCTTTCCATCCCATAAAGCAGAATCCTAACAATAGATGGATAACGTCTTCTTACAGTTCGAAAATCATAATGTTTAATACAGTGTTTAGTATTTGATATTCCATTTTGAGAATTAGAGCACTAGTTTGTCAAAGGTGGGAGTTTACTCAACAGAATAGATTGGAGTGCTAGATGTAATTCTGTATTTTAAAGGTACTTCCCGGGGTGTCTGGGTGGCTCAGTCAGTTAGGCGTGCGACTTTGGCTCAGGTCATGATTCCGTGATTTGTGGGTTCTAGCCCTGCGTCAGGCTCTGTGTGAGCAGCTCAGAGCCTGGAGCCTACTTCAGATTCTGTATCTCCCTCTCTGCCCTCTTGTGCTTGCTCGCTCTCTCTCAAGAATAAATAAAACATTAAAAATAATTTTTTAAAAAAGTGCTTCCCTACAGAATTTTCTAAAACGCAGGGTTTGTCATGCTCTGTCCACACTGCCTCCTTTCTCCAAGTTTTAGATTTTGCTCATGGCCTCAGGAACATGATAGAGTATGAAGCATATTATACAAACTGCTAAGATTGTATTGAACTGGCTGTATGAATTAAATGAAGTATTCTGGGTAAACCATTCCCAGTGGGTGTGAGGTATAGGTTTGTTTTGCTTTTAATCAATTTTCCTAGGTTTATGTATAGATTCAACTTGACTAACAGGCATTGGTTTCCATTGGTAGATTAATGTCCTTCATAAACCACCATATGAACACCCAAAAGACTTGAAGCTTAGTGATGGTCGACTGCGTGTAGGCTATGTGAGTTCTGACTTTGGGAATCATCCTACTTCTCATCTTATGCAGTCTATTCCAGGCATGCACAATCCGGACAAATTTGAGGTAAGACTAGTGTTTGTCTAGAGACACTATTTGTTTCGTTAAACAAAACCTCATTTGTGGCTTTACCATCACCATTAGGTGTTAAGCCTAGTGTCTTTTTTTTTTTTTAATGTTTTATTTCTTTTTGAGACAGAGACAGTGCATGAGCAGGGGAGGGCTAGAGAGAGAGGGAGACACAGAATCCTAAGCAGGTTCCAGGCTCTGAGCTGTCAGCACAGAGCCTGATGCAGGGCTCGAACTCACCGTGAGATCATGACCTGAGCCGAAGTCCCAGGCTTAACAACTGAGCCACCCAGGCGCCCAAGCCTAGTGTCTTTTTGAAAGATTTGAGCCGAAGTTTTTACTCACTTTTAATGTTTTAATTGAAATACAGATGGCATACAACATAGTGCATAAGTTTCAGGTGTATGACATAGCAGTTTCACAATTATATGTTCTGAAATGCTCACCACAATAAGCATAGTTGCTGTCTGTTACCATGCAGAGTTATTAAATATTATTGACTATGTTCCCTCTGTACTTTTCATTTCTGTGACTCATTCTATAGCTGGAAGTTGCACCTTTTAATCCCCCTCACCTATTTTACCCATCCTCTTCATCACCTCCCTTCTGGCAACCACTAGTTCTCTGTATTTATGAATCTTTGGTTTTTGTTTGCTCACTTGTTTTTTAGATTCCATATATAAGTGAAATCATATGGTATTTGTGTTTTCCTGTCTGACTTATTTCACTCAGCATAATATCCTCTAGGTCCATTTATGTTATGAATAGCAAGATTTCATTTTTTTATGGTAATGTCCCATTGTACGTATGCATGTGTTTACACATACACTCTCCATATATTCTTTATTCATCTGTTGATGGACACTTCCATATCTCATTGAGCCAAGGTCTTTAAATATACTGTATGCTGCCTTTCAGGTATTCTGTTACGCCCTAAGCCCAGATGATGGCACAAACTTCAGAGTGAAAGTTATGGCAGAAGCCAATCATTTCATCGATCTTTCTCAGGTAGGTGAAACTCCTACACTTCAAACTTAATTTTGAACAAATAGTGAATAAAACTATTGGCATATAGCTTGTATTTTTTGTGACATATTTTTAACATCAGCTACTACATATGGGCAATTGCTTTGTTCTTATTTGCTTAGTCATTTACATTTATAATCATGGATTTTGCTGATGTTGCAAATGAAATAGAAATGTGGTCTATCTGTGCTTGGACATAAAACTCTTCTAGGGATTAAGCCAGGTCTTATGACAGTAGATACTTAATATTAACTGAATAAATTGACCAAAATGGTGGCTTGGAAGAGGAATACATAGGTTATTTAAGGAAAATAGATGAACTATGGTTCATCATATGTACTAACATCTTTGGCAGTGTAGCTGTTGCTATGGGACCAAGAAGCATACTGCCTTCCACTTCTGAGATGTTCAGGGGCTCACTGCTTATTGACTGAAGTCTAAACTCTTCAGCATGGCCTTCACAGTCTTTCTGAGTCTGAGCACAATCTTGTTGGCCAATACTTTTCACTCACCATTTCCCCTCATGTATACCCTGTACCAAATAGCAAATAGCAATAGCACCAAATAGCAGTGATCTACACACCATTTTTCTTAATCTACCATGCACTTGACTCTGATTAATTCATACTTTTCTCGTGTCGAGATTCTATTCTGTCCAACTGCCTCAAACTCCTTCCCATCTTTGAAGACCCATTTCAAATGCCAGCTCCTCTATGAAGCCTTGTTATTCATACGTTCAGTCTAGAAGTAAACTCTCCTTCCTCTGTATTCTGTTCCTGTAATGTTTTGGGCCCATTTTAAGGGCACTTAACCACATTTTTACCCTGCATTAATGTAACTTGTGTTGTTCTGTTTTGCATCTATGACTCTGAATTTTATTTGGTGCCATTAAGACGAATTGAGTTAGTTTGAGGGGCTCCTGGGTGGTTCAGTTAAGCATTTGACTCTTTATTTTTTATTTTTTTTTAACGTTTATTTTTGAGAGAGAGAGCATGAGTGGGGGAGGGGCAGAGAGAGAGGGAGACACAGTCTCTGAAGCAGGCTCCAGGCTCTGAGCTGTCAGCACAGAGCCCGATGCAGGGCTCAAACGCACGAGCCGGTAGATCATGACCTGAGCTGAAGTCAGACGCTTAACCGACTGAGCCACCCAGGCGTCCCAAGCATTTGACTCTTGATTTCGACTCAGGTCATGATCTCACAGTTGTGAGATCTGTCTTGAGATCAAGCCCTGCATCAAGCTCTGCTGGGTGTGGAGCCTGCTTAAGGTTCATTTTCTCTCTCTCTCTCTCTCTCTCCCTCCCTCCCCCCCACTCCTGCTTTCCCGCTCATGCTCCTTGCTTGCTCTCAAAGAAAACTAATTGAATTAGTTTGAGACTATACATAGTGAGTTCTTTTTTTATTCCATAGATTCCCTGCAATGGAAAAGCTGCTGATCGCATCCATCAGGATGGTATACACATCCTCGTAAATATGAATGGTTATACCAAGGGTGCTCGAAATGAACTCTTTGCTCTCAGGCCTGCTCCTATTCAGGTAAAGAAGTTCATGATAATTGCTCACAATGTTTATTGAACTAAAAAGACAGTGATGTGGGTCGTCCTCCACCCCCGTTTTTCTGGCATTTGAAACATTTGAAACATGCTTGACATAAGAATAAAAGTATAGGGGCTTGAGTGTCCGACTCTTAATTTTGGCTCAGGTTGTGATCCTAGGGTCATGGGATCAAGCCATGTGTCAGGCTCCATGCTGAGCATGGAGCCTGCTTGAGATTTTCATATATTCTCATTCTCTCTCTCTCCCCCTCTC
>NW_024413006.1:0-9284 GCF_014898765.1 Herpailurus yagouaroundi | reverse complement strand
TTTGTAGCAACGTGGATGGAACTGGAGAGTGTGTTGCTAAGTGAAATAAGCCTTACAGAGAAAGACAGATCCCATACGGTTTCACTCTTAAGGGGAATCTGAGAAACTTAACAGAAACCCATGGGGGAGGGGAAGGAAAAGAAAAAAAGAGGTTAGAGTGCAGAGAGCCAAAGCATAAGAGACTCTTAAAAACTGAGAACAAACTGAGGGTTGATGGGGGAGGGGAGGGAGGGGAGGGTGGGTGATGGTTATTGAAGAGGGCGTCTTTTGGGATGAGCACTGGGTGTTGTATGGAAACCAATTTGACAATAAATTTCATATATTGAAAAAAAAAGAGAAAGGGGACGGTGAGACATGGTAAATGTGGACAAAGGAATTAAGCAGTCTTGATCATTTTGGGGAGAAATAGTACTAAGAATGATTCCCACTTTGGGAGGGAAGAATGTTATGAACTACTATTGGTTTTGAATGCATTTAAATAATTAAAAAAATAGTTTCCTTAGATTACTTTTTCAATATCAGGAAATCAAAGGAATGGTCTCAAACTTTATAAATATGTATTTATGCAAATTTCTTTTTTAAGTGTTTATTTATTTTGAGAAAGAGCAAGAGAGAGAGAGAGAGGAAAGCGAGAAAATGAGTGGGGGAGGGGCAGAGAAAGAGAGAGAGGGAAAGAGAATCCCCAGCATGGAGCCTGACTTATTCAGGCCTCAGTCTCACAAATCATGAGATGATCACCTAGGCAGAAACCAAGATTCAGTTATTAACCCACTGAGCCACCCAGGTGCCCCTATTTATGCAAATTTCTCTTGGAATGATTTGGCCAAAGAGAGAGGGCTGACAGGCTTTTCAAAGAATATTAGATTAATTCTCCTTTGTGACCTTCATCAAATAACTTATCTTTTTGTGTGTTTTCAACTGCAGCTCTACTATTCTAAGACTAGTTTTGAGACTAAACAGCATAGTCTGTTTACCTATTTGTTTAGTTACTTATTCATTCACTCAACGAATATTTACTGAGAGCCTAATATGTGTGCCAGGCACTTCATAGCACAATTTATTCATTCATAATATTGAGCACTACTCTGTGCTGTTAAAACCAATAAATAATATGAAAGTCTCTTTCTTTTTCGAATCTCTCTTTCTCTGCCTTTCAGAACTTTACTTTGCACTTCTTTATCCAGATTTACACATTATAATTAATTTCAAAGTCTCTCTGGATGTAGGCAAGTCATCAATTATATATAAGTAAACAAGATGATATATATGGAATCAATTTTAAAAATACAAAGCTATATATGTATATATAGCAGAGTGGTGTTGTTTTTATTTGTGATTTCTTATCACTTGTGATGGGACAAAGATGAAAAGTTCATATAGAAACATAGAGTGACCATAACTCCTCTCTCCCCCAGAAAGTCATATAGAAACAGCTGGATTTCTCTTCCTTCTAGTCTCATTCTGTTTTACAAAAGCTGATCTGCTTTGGGAGACAGTATGAGTGTTAAGCCTCCCTGTGGGTTACAAGTATGCTTTTAACTGTGACTGTTGATGCTGCTGCTACAGACAGCCCCCCCCCCATGACTTTCTTTTAAATGTTTGATTCTGTAAAGAGATTTTTAAAATCCATATCTAACTCTCTCCCCATGAGTATGGTATATCAGATTAGTTTTAAAGGGCTGAATTTTCACCAGTACTTTAGCAGAACTGGAGTCCAATGCTTGCAGGGAGTCTCCACTGAATTGTAAATGCTCTCATCCCTAGAGTATAGCTCAGTGCACCTCTGAAAGCAGTCAGTCACTTTTCATTAAGCAGTGATTTGATTAGATAAAAATAAAAGTTGCTTAAGCATTCATTTTTGCAGCAGTGCACAACAAATTCATGCAAATTCCCATGCCACTAATCTGCATGCAAAATATAAGTGTGTGATTCCAAACCATGTGCACCTGTATTTAAGTTTAATCAGGTACAAATATTAATGGAAAGAATAAAGCTTTTAACAAAAGTCACAGCTGTTTGAGGTTTATAAAATACTGCAAAGAGAGCTTTAGTGTATTGATAATAATTTTGGTGTTTTCAGACCAAAGAAAAAGTTTTAAAGGAAATTCCAAACAAGACAATTCTTTATTTACTGGCATTGGGAAATTACAGAAGACAAAGACTGGGCTAGATGACTTGGTTAATTTAATAATCAAGCTGTGACTGAATTGTTTGAAATATATAAACTAGGGAGGAGGTCTTTATTGATAATTTTATTGTATTCTCATAGACAATAGCTCTAAGCATGAAGTGGATATTTAGCTAATACCTAGAATGGTGCCTAGCACATAACTGATGTTCAATAAATGTTTGTTAAAAGTATTCTTTTATTTGATTAATTGAATAAATAAATGTTATGAAAGGAATAGTGTATCAACTTCCAAGTAAGTGAAAACTTGCTTTCTATTTTACTATGGTAAGGAAGAGAACATTAATATTTATTAAATGCTAGAATCTGTAGTGAACATTTTACATATATTCTTTTATTAATTCTTCTAACAACTCATGAAGTAATAGCCCTCTTTTAGAGACAAAGAAACAGCCTAAATTTCAGCTGAAACTAAGTTGAATACATGACCACAATTCTTACAGCTAGTTTGACTCCAAGGTCCTAGTCTTTCTTCTGTATCACAGTATCCATATTATTCCATTCAGTACCTCAAAGAATGTGTGGGTCCTTCCAAGGGTCAATTGTGTTACTTTTGGCAACCCATATCAAATTTACCTGAGTACTTAAGATCCCACAAATCTTTGGCACTAAAATATATACTACAGTATGAATTAATTTCCAAATGTAGAGACTATGGTGGAGGATTGACTTCTGCCAATATGTTTCTGTTATATTTTTAATTACTTTGTCTGGTCTTCAGTATAGTGATCTGAGTATTATTGGGCAAGAGAGATGCTAAAACAGTCTTTTTATAAATCTCTGTCTCTTACTATATGTGGTTGTGTAGAATTCAGAGCCTTGTTTCTGAATCTTATTCTTAAAATTGAACATGATATCATCTTCATTCACAGCAGGCCTGAAAACTAAAAGGAATACTTTAATGCTACAAGTTTTCCATGTTGGCAAAAGGCACAAAGAAAGGACTCCCACCCATCCCTGTGTGTTTTCAGGGGAAGAAAACAGTGATAAAGGGGGTAATTTCTGAGTTTAAGTCCGATGTGGCTTTCATACACTGATAGAAACAATCTACTGAAGTCTAAAGAAAGTGAGGGAGCCAGAATTAAATTATTCTGTAAACCATTGTGATTTAGGTAATGTAGAAGACAAAAATTTTCCTCTTCCACACCTATGTCATTCTTTATCACAAAAATACAGGCTTCTAGTCTTTGGCCTACCTCCTTATCCTGGCATGCAAAGCTCAAATGATATGGCTTTAATATTCAACTTGAGGGTAAATTCAAGGTTTGGTTAGTATTCATCATAAATTAACTCTCTCTAAACAGACTGGTATACCTACTTTGTTCTGAAACTTTCCTTCTCTGCTTATACCTTTTTTTTTTGCCCTTTTCTGGAATATCTCCCCCATACTCTTTTTCCATTCCTCATTCTACTCAGATATGATTTTTTTCTTTCAAGGTCCAACTCATATATGATCTCCACAAATACTTTCTTGAAATTTCAGCTCAAAGCAATCTTCATTTCTTTGTATTCCTGTAATAGTGTCTGTTAAATTACCTCTTCCTCCCTTCCTTCCCTTTCTCCCTTCTTTTTTCTTCCTCCCCCTTTCTCCTTCTCTTTTCTTCCTTTCCCTCATTCTCTTCTTCTTTCTAGTCTTCTTTCTCTATCCTTCACTTTCTCATTCTCCTTATCCCTCTCTTTCCCTCACTCACTTGTTTCCTTCCTTTCTTCCTTCAGTATTTACTTGCTGAGTATCTGTAAATCAGTACATACTGTTTCTGGGAACACAATAATTGTCTCAAACAGACACATGCCTTTATAGAGGTCACACTTAAATCAAGCAGACAAGTACTTATCAGGGAAACAATGTATGCCTGCTCTGAAGTAACAGAACATGCCTCTAAAAAGTAGATGACAAAAGGATGACATAGACTAATAAAACTGGCCAGAGAGGGGTACAAGTAATGCTTCTTGAAGTGATTATTAAGCTGAAGTCTGAAGTTTGAATAGTCATTCATCAGACTGAGGGGTAAAGCCTGAGAAGAGCATTGCAGGCATGGAAATTGCATGTGGACAGTCCCATGGTGAGAGTCGAGAAGTAGGGTAAGTTCAAGGTAATAAAAGAAGAAGGCCACTGTGGTTGGCATGTGCTTATATGACTCTTTTTTTTTTTTTTGGTCATGTTCCCTCCTCAAAAATATCATATGATACTTTTGGACAAAGATGATATGTTGTATTTATTTTTAACTAACTCTTTTGAAAGGACCTTAATGATCATTGAATCCAAACCCCAATAGGTCCTGAAAGGTTCAGTGGTTTGCTGAAGATCATACACATAGAGATATGGGTCTCTTATATATTCCCTCCCTATGTTGAGGTTCTTTCATTGAAATTATTCTTTATAACTTTCTAAATAGTACAGCTCTGGAATAAGCCAGCCTCTGCATGTGGGAGATGGTTGAAGAATGTTTTTATTTACAGTTGGTGACTGTGTAATCATCTGTAGAAAAGGGGAGAGCAGGAAGGTATAGGATCAAAAGGTGGTTCATTACATGGAAGAATTTTATAGAGAAAAGTATAATACATGTTCAGAGCAAATAATCACATGTTAGGGAGGAAATCTATGTTTGTAAAGTATCATGATAACTATGCTTTGGGAATACATAGGATAAAAACTCAATCTTGGAAGAAAGAAGAGATGAAGGACATTGTAATGATGAGAATTCAGAAAGTCTTAGATTTAATCCTGTTCCAAATAAGTATCTTGATATTGAAAGATAAAAAGATAAACTATAATTTGGTTAGGGCTTCATTGGTGTGACAATTTTAAACCCATGGTCCTAAAATTCTTTGATATTCTAACCATTGACAGGTGCAGGCTTATGTCCCTTCCCCTTGAATCTGAGCTCTGTGTTGGTTTGACCAATAGAATAGAATGAAGATGACACTATGCTGGTTTCTGGGTCTAGGCCTTAAGAAACTGGCAGCTTCTAATTCCTCTCTCTTAGGAAGCTTACTTTCACAACCTATCCACCATGCTGTGAGGAAGCCAAGCAGTTCATGGAAAAACCACATGTAAACAGCCAAGGCCTCTGGCTCATGGCCCTGGGTAAGCTTC
Source organism: Herpailurus yagouaroundi (assembly GCF_014898765.1). Lineage (NCBI taxonomy): Eukaryota > Metazoa > Chordata > Mammalia > Carnivora > Felidae > Herpailurus > Herpailurus yagouaroundi. Next base: position 3,999 of record NW_024413006.1, on the reverse strand, counting down.
CAGCTCCTACCTACCAGCAATGTGAATGAACCATCTTCAATGTAGATCCTACAGTACCCGGTTGATCCACCCTATCTGATACTTCATAGATCAGAGACAAGCTGTTCCTGCTGAGACCTACCAAAATTGAATATGTGTGAGCCAAGTAAAAGACTATTGTTTGAAGCAACTAAGTTGTAGACTGGTTTTTGTAGTTATTGATAGTCAATACATTTGGGGAGATCTTCAGATATGCTGAACACTGGATAAGCTAGAAAGATCTCCGTTTTTATAAAAGGCCCTTCAATTTTGAAAGTTGAAGGCAAATTGAGGAAGCCAAGAACAACCTGCTAAATTGAAAGAACACCAAAACAAATCCTTCAGTCAGAAGGAGCAATTATGGGGTCCTAGGGAAATGTAGCAGTAAAAATTTGATTTAAGATGAGTGAATTGAAGATACAGAAAAAATAGAGATCAATGTTTGGATTCCAAATGGGTAAAGTTTAAACTGTGTGAGAAGGCAAGTGACCTGTTTAAGAACATAGGTTAAAATAGGATAAATATGGCTAAAGACCAGATCACCAGAAGAGATATGTCTGAGGTCCCTGAATATCTGGCCGTACTTTGGTAGTGTCTCTTCTTCAACCTGACTCTGGCTCACAGTTAAGCCCCTGCATGCCTAGCCCATCTGTTTCCCTACAGGGTCTTGACACATGCTATTCCAAGCACCCTGGGGCACTGAGGGTTTCAGTTTGCACAAACTGGTTGGCATCCCTTTCAGTCCATGTATCTGAGCTCAAAAAATAACAAACAGATAGTAAAATTGATATATTTCAAAATTGCATGTCAAAAATGAGACTAGAGTTTGAAAGGGGGGTTTATTTATATACATATAATTCACCTTCATTTACTTGCAGTGTCAATTTTTCCATGAACTGTTCCTGGTATTAGGATGAGTTGATGTAATTTGAAGTCACTCTTGAGGGTAAACCAGGTCCAGAGAAGAGTCACTCTTAGTTTGGGAAAAGTGAGGTATATGTTCCTTTAAGAGTTTTGGGGTCAAATTGTCATGGCTAAAAGTATGGATTAAATAATGTATATCATATTTGGTACCAAGTAGTTCCTGCCTTTAGTGAACATATTCATTTTAATAGATGACTATATAGAATACATAAAGACAATAAATGAACAGTGTATAAATGCATAACTATGAACAAAAATGGTTTCATGTTTAATGGCTAAAGTTTCATGTTTGATTAAGTTAGGTCTTGGGGAATGTAATTACTTTGTCATTAGTTCAAGAGAGCTTAGTGTTAGCCTAATAGGTAAAATAGTTGCCTGACTAGGAAAAGGCAATAGAAGGTACAATTTTTGAGAGTATTGTGGAATAATTGATGTTCCTGAGAAGCAAATGATGTTTACGCATTTCTGACACTCTCTCACCAGTGTGGGTGCTATTCTAAATGGAATGCTTTACAGATTCCAGACATATGCCACATTAATTTTATCCATATGATGAATGGCTTATTGAAAGTCCAGGCTTTGTACTATTTGTGATTCCTGTTCTTTTAATAGCTATGATGTCATCGACATGATACTTGCCGGGATAGATGTTATTAATGGTCACTATTCAGCCTTTTATTTTCAATAAAGGCAAAAGGCAATTGGAGGGGCATGAGGTCAGCTTGAATATCAGATTCCTTGAAGTCATTTGTGTGTTCCCATTTTGGGAATTTGTGAAAAAGGAAGAAGCTAATTTGAACACTACTGCATTTTGGATGAGTTTCCACTTGAAGAGCTCCAGAAAACTCCCACAAGTCAGATTCAGAGGAGTTTTCAGAAGATTGCCAAAGATTGTGCAGTGTTGCTGGCAAGAGGAAAAACAACAAGCAGATGTTTGAGCAGAGAGGAGCCCATTCTGGGAAACTATTCTTGAGAATTCAATGAGAGAGACTGGGAAGGAAGCTAGTTCAGAACAAAGATGAGAGGGTCTGACTTGGGAGTGCAACTGCCTAAAAATAGACCTACAAATTTCAGAGTTCCAAGATCCTAAAGTAACCTCAGACAGATATAGTCCCTAATTAACCTCTTGAACATTGCATGAAGACTCTGTCTGGCACTATAACTAATCTTGTGACAACTTGCTGTAATTGTGGTAATGGTTTGGTTTGTTTTGGCATCTATTTAAAATGCTTCTTTACTTATCACATGTTTTGAAAATTTGAATAGTTAAAAATTCATTCCATTTTTAATCATTGAATGGTTACAGGACCTTTGATAAGTCCTTCGTCTCTCTAGCTTCACTCTCTTCATATATAAGAAAAAGAAAGTAAGCTAGATGGTATGTTAGGTCAATTCCAACTCTAGAGTCAATTCATTTGGACCAAACTATAAAATCATGAGTCAGAGAGACCAGTATCTGTAAATACTCTCTCCATCTATGATCACTAATGAAAATGGGGAAAATGTAGAGCTCCTCAATAAATGGCAGAAAGATCACTTTAACAATAAGCCAGAGGGCATAATTTGCATATATAACTGCTTGGAGACATATTCTCTCAGTAAATATTCATCAGTTATAAACTATAAACCATGCACTGTGCAAGGTGCTGGAAATATCACAGTAAGCAAAACATAGGTGGTTCTTACCCTCAGGGAGATTAAAGACTAGTTGAAAGATCACAAATATCAAATACTGTAATTACATAATTATAAGTGAGGCTAATTACTAAGGAGAATTAGAACGGTGAACCTAGCCTATTGAGGAATGGGGGTTAGAGTGACATCACGGAAGGTTTCCCTAAAGAAGACATATTCCCAAGAGTTATTCCTAAAAGAAGGTTTGATTACTGAATTGGTTGCTTTTGCTCTGTTCTATGGCTCTGCTTCCAGGCCACAAATTCAAAATTTTCACTATTCATAGGTTTGAGACTGGGGCACCTGGGTGGCTCAGTCAATTAAGCCTCCAGCTGCAGCTCAGGTCATGATCTCATGGTTTGTGAGTTCAAGCCCCATGTCGGGCTCTGTGCTGACAGCTCAGAGCCTGGAGCCTGCTTCAAATTCTGTGTCTCCTTGTCTCTCTGCCCCTCCCCCCACTCATAGGCACGGGCTCTCTCTCTGTCTCTCTGTCTCTCTCTCAAAAATAAACACTAAAAACAACAACAAAAACAACAAAATAGGTTTTAGATAGAACAAGTAGATGGCTTAGGGGAAATCATACCTGTTATTAGAAAAAAGAATACTTATAATGTAGCATTGGAGGGACATTCCACATGCAAAGGTTAATGTGAATGCATAAATAATTTTCTTTTGTCACAAAGAGGATTTTTTGTATGTTAAAATTTTTCAGATGCTTGTGGATTAAGCCCAGGAGTTTGTGTAGTGTTGTTATTCAAACAACGGACTCTTGAATAGGACTGCCTGGGTTCAAATCTTGATTCTTCAAACTTTCTAGCTATTTAAACTTGGGCAAATTATTTAACGTTTCTGGTAAAGGTGAGAATTAAATAAAATAATCCATGGGAAAGCTATAGTATGGTGTCTGGCATCTAGTAAAAGTCAATAAACATTAGCTATTGTTACTATTAGTATTTTTTTTAATATATGAAATTTATTGTCAAATTGGTTTCCATACAACACCCAGTGCTCATCCCAAAAGGTGCCCTCCTCAATACCCATCAACCACCCTCTCCTCCCTCCCACCCCCCATCAACCCTCAGTTTGCTCTCAGTTTTTAACAGTCTCTTATGCTTTGGCTCTCTCCCACTCTAACCTCTTTTTTTTTTTTCCTTCCCCTCCCCCATGAGTTCCTGTTGAGTTTCTCAGGATCCACATAAGAGTGAAACCATATGATATCTGTCTTTCTCTGTATGGCTTATTTCACTTAGCATCGCACTCTCCAGTTCTATCCACGTTGCTACAAAAGGCCATATTTCATTTTTTCTCATTGCCACGTAGTATTCCATAGTGTATATAAACCACAATTTCTTTATCCATTCATCAGTTGATGGACATTTAGAC
>NW_024413005.1:0-4496 GCF_014898765.1 Herpailurus yagouaroundi | reverse complement strand
ACTACAAAGCTGTCATCATCAAGACAGCATGGTATTGGCACAAAAACCGACACATAGACCAATGGAATAGAATAGAAACCCCAGAACTAGACCCACAAAAGTATGGCCAACTCATCTTTGACAAAGCAGGAAATAATATCCAATGGAATAAAGACAGTCTCTTTAAAAATGGTGCTGGAAGAACTGAACAGCAACATGCAGAAGAATGAAACTAGACCACTTTCTTACACCATTCACAAAAATAAATTCCAAATGGACAAAGGACCTGAATGTGAGACAGGAAACCATGAAAACCCTAGAGAAGAAAGCAGAAAAAAAACCTCTCTGACCCCAGCCCCAGCAATTTCTTGCTTGACACATCTCCCAAGGCCAGGGAATTTAAAGCAAAAATGAACTATTGGGACCTCATGAAGATAAAGAGCTTCTGCACTGCAAAGGAAATAATCAACAAAACTAAAAGGCAACCAATGGAATGGGAAAAGATATTTGCAAATGACATATCAGACAAGGGCTAGTATCCAAAATCTAAAGAGCTCACGAAACTCCACACCCAAAAAACAAATAATCCAGTGAAGAAGTGGGCAGAAGACATGAATAGACACTTCTCTAAAGAAGACATTTAGATGGCCAAAAGGCACATGAAAAGATGCTCAATGTCAATCCTCATCTGGGAAATACAAGTCAAAACCACACTCAGATACCACCTCACACCAGTCAGAGTGGCTATAATGAACAAATCAGGAGACTATAGATGCTGGCGAGGATGTGGAGAAACGGGAACCCTCTTACATTGTTAATGGGAATGGAAACTGGTGCAGCCACTCCGGACAACAGTGTGGAGGTTCCTCAAAAAATTAAAAATAGGTCTACCCTATGACCCAGCAATAGCACTGCTAGGAATTTACCCAAGGGATAAAGGACTGCTGATGCATAGGGGCACTTGTTCCCCCAATGTTTATAGCAGCACTTTCAACAATAGCCAAATTATGGAAAGAGCCTAAATGTCCATCAACTGATGAATGGATACAGAAACTGTGGTTTATATACACAATGGAATACTATGTGGCAATGAGAAAGAATGAAATATGGCCTTTTATAGCAATGTGGATGGAACTGGAGAGTGTTACGCTGAGTGAAATACAGAGAGAAAGACAGATACCATATGTTTTCACTCTTATGTGGATCCTGAAAAACTGGACAGAAGACCATGGGGGAAGGGAAGGAAAAAAAAAAAAGGTTAGAGAGGGAGGGAGCCAAAGCATAAGAGGCTCTTAAAAACTGAGAACAAACTGAGGGTTGTTGGGGGGTGGGAGGAAGGGGAGGGTGGGTGATGGGTATTGAGGAGGCCACCTGTTGGGAGGAGCACTGGGTGTTGTATGGAAACCAATTTGACAATAAATTTCATTTAAAATAAAGAAATTTAAAATATTGGGAAACAGCTGAAAATGACTATTTGTGTTCCTGAACTATTCATTAGTCACATCAGCACTTGTCTATTTCTTTCCCTGGGCCCCCTGTTTTCACTGAAGCTTGGAAACAGAGGTTAATAGAGGTTCTTTAAAAAGTGACGGGACTAACTGAAACATCCACGAATTTAAAAAAATGACACCATCAGAAGTATAAAAATATTTTCCCTGTAGTCAGGGAACAGAGTGGGTGGCACTACTTAATGTCAGTGGAAAATGAGGGGAGAAATATTGAGATATATAGTGCCATGACACAGTAAAGTGCCAGTGAGCTCATTTTTCTTTTCCTCTATGTTAAAACCAAACGCAAAAAGCACACACGTAGGTGTTTTTGTTTATAACTTAAAGATAAACAGATATAAGCTACATTAACCCCATTGCCTCACCTACCATTCTGTTTTGATTTTTAAGGTGTCATTTAACATAGCATAATTATTTTTCACCAAAGTCACAATTCTGCTTTTATAATCTTTCACACTCATATTTTTCCTATAAATGACTTTTACCCACCACAACCATATCCTTATCTTCCAATCCCTCTTAAAACCTGATATTCCCATACTAATAAAACTATTCACTTAATGGTCACTAGTGACTTCCCAATCAATACATAAAGTGATATTTTCTCAAGTCCTCATTTCATTGTTCTTGGCCTTTTAAAAATGTTTGACACTGTTCACCACCACTTTTGAAAATTTGTTCCCTTAAGTTTTCTTAACCCAATAGCTATCCTGGTTTTTTTCCTACCTCTATGTTTGCTTTTGTTTTCCTTTTGGTACAACTCTCCCCCTGCCAAACCCATAAATATTGTTCTTTCCCAGGTTACACCCAAGGTCCGTTGCTTTTCTAGAGCTGCCCACTCACGTTGGGTAAACACACCTACTTTTATGATTTCAATTACTACCTCTATAGTGATGATTCCTAAGTCTCTATGCTTTGTCTTCTCCCCCCTTTGGTTTTTATTAATATGAAATATGTCTTAATCAAAGACAGAAAGATAGTTAAAAATACACTGTTCCTAACTCTGTTGCCTTTATCAATGTTTAAAGGGAGTTTATTGCCATGTTAAATGGTATTTGAAAGTGAAAATTATAGGTTTACTCACCTGAAGAAAAAAAATATGTGTAACAATTTATTCAGTTGCATTCTCAGACTAGATAAGTCAAAGGTTATGTTTACATAAACAAACTTCAGATGGTTTCCTTTTACCAGTTTACACTAGGGCAGCACAATGGCTTCCTCCAAGGATGCTTAACTCTCAGGATAGCTTAGAAGTATGAGACAATGCATGCCTTTCAAAATACATCTATCTGAACATTGAAAGAAGGACTTAGGACATCCACCTCGACCTTTGCCTCGTTATCTAGGACCCTTTGTCACTGCTACTTTCAGTGACAACCGGGTCTAGATAGAACCTAGAGTTTCCTAAGAGGCCCAAATGTCTTGGTTCTGTAATTATGCTATCTACTCTGTCATTAATGTACAATGTGGAAGAGATGTGCCTCTCCTACTAGTTCTTAACTTTATTTCCTCTATAGTGCAGACAGTAATGTCTGCTCTGCTTAACCTTCTTAGGTTGTCTAAGACTCAATACATTAATGGAAATGTAGGTGCTATCCACATAAAATACGACTTCATTACTTTCTAGTGTCTAAAGAGTTAGCAAAAACACAAAACTTGGGGAGCCTGGATAGCTCAGTTGGCTAAGGGTCTGACTTTGGCTCAGGTTATGACCTCGTAGTTCTTGAGTTGGAGCCCCACACTTTCAGTGCAGAGCCTGCTTGGGATTCTCTCTCTCCATCTCTCTCTGCCTCTCCACCAATTATGAACACTCCCTCTCTTTTTCTCTCGCTCTCTCTCAAAATATTAAATAAACTAAAACAAAAGAAAGACATTTACCTTTCTAAAAAACAAACCAAAAAACTTAATAAATATTGAAATGGGTGAAAACTCACAGCTTTGTGAGCAAAGTGTTAAAGGGTTCCATTCACACTAATTAAGCAAACATAGCTGAGTTTGAATAAACCCCAAAGGGTACACACACACACACACACACACACACACACACTTCGCATAATTCTAATCCTGGTGTGTTGCTTTCTTTGAAGGACATTTGAAATTTCCTTTGCAAGGTAATCATAACATTTTTTTGTTTGGGAATTTAACTTGTTCTTTTGGTTTTATTCTGAGTTGCGAATGTTCAAAGAGCACAATGTCATTGATAATGCACATGTCCTGCAATAGTAGAGAACCTATACCTCAACTTGTGAAACAACCATGCAGCCCAAAAGTCTAGCCCAAATTATGACCATTAGCTGCAGATGATATTTTTCATGAACATTTATGGTGAAATGAGAATTTATGGTTTATCTCTCTCACTGTTCTGACACTTTTTGAAAAACTGTATCTGTTTATAAAATTATTATATTAATTTCTAAGAAGAGAAATGTCAATGTGTGGTAAGACAGCTTCTAATTTAGTAGGTAAATTGCTCTTGCTAAAGATGACCTAGATAGTGCTGATACTTTTGGAATAAATGAGCACTCCACAGGCACATAACACTAAATATGGCACCAAGTGGAAGAAGGAGAATAAGGAGATGGAGAGAAAATAAATTCATGATTCTCTTTTTAGTGACCATTGATGAAGTTACAGAGTCTATGGGCTGACAACAACCTTGAGGTTATCTGTTCCAGCATTCTCAAATTTCAATCATTCTTGTAATTCTTGATGATTTTTCCATACCTGCATATCACTACTTAATATGCATAATAGGATGCATCTTTTTCTTTAATCTATTTAAACTTTATTTTATTTAACGTTTCTCAATTTCCTTTAAAGGAAATATTTTAGGGGAGCCTGGGTGGCTCAGTCGGTTAAGCATCCAATTCTTGATTTCGGCTCAGGTCATGATCTCATGGTTTGTGAGTTTGAGCCCTATGTGGGGCTCTGTGCTGTCAGCTGTGCTGTCAGCATGGAGCCTGCTTGGAATTCTCTCTCTCTCTCTCTCTCTCTCTCTCTCTCTCTTTC
>NW_024413004.1:0-3764 GCF_014898765.1 Herpailurus yagouaroundi | reverse complement strand
TATGTAACACACGCATATAAAACTGTATATACTGAATAGCTGAATTTGCATCATGGGGCCAACATGGTTAGTTCTCAAAAAAGATATGAAATATGCAACTGACCCTCCTGTTTGCCATCAGTCTCTTGGTGCCTCATTAACTACTTGTGCCCTGTATATCCACCTGTATATCCACAGATCTTCCGAACTGTCTTTCTTCATGTTACCCATGCCTTCTCATGCCTTCTTAAGGAGCTTGTGCTCTCAGTTGCAAATCAGGTTCTCTGACAAGATATCACTAATATTAAACATTTTTTAACGTTTATTTATATTTGAGAGAGAGAGAGAGACAGAGCACAAGCAGATGAGTGGCAGAGAGAGAGGGAGACACAGACTCCAAAGCAGGCTCCAGGCTCTGAGTTGTCAGCACAGAGCCCGACGTGGGACTTGAACTCACGAAGCATGAGGTCGTGACCTGAGCCAAAGTTGGTTGCTTAACCAACTAAGCCACCCAGGCACCCCAAGACATCTCTAATATTAGCATGCAGGAAGTAAATCAGAACACACTTTGGATCAATACCTGTGGAATGGAAGGGACTAAGAGGAAGCAGGATTAGCCAAAGGGAGAAGTTGAGGTGCCATGAAGCCCCAACAAAGATCTCAGTGAAATCCATCAGTATGGACATTCAGAGGCAGGTCAGAATAGTAGGGCAAGAATCCTTATATCCCTTTGTTCATAAATCTTTGATATGAGCTCCCCCATTAGTGAGTAGCTTTTCTTCCCATCTCTGAGAAGCTAAGAGAATAAATCCTTCATTCCTGAGGGGATTCTGAGTAGCACAGCATAGTGTCCATGATACTCTCCACACAGGGACCATATTATTGGAAAACCTAATTAAAATGGATTTTCAATCACTATTCACCGGTGCCACAAAAAAGTTGAAAACACAAGATTCCTTGACATGATCCTTAAGCAATATTAGGACCTTTTTGATCCCGTGACAAACTAGCAGAAGATATAACTTGAAAGGCTAACAGTTTTGAGTGGATCATGGAACAAGAATGGGTTTTGTAGCAGATCTAGGGTTCTGCATCAAGGCCATACAGTTCCCAATAGAAAAATAGACACCTTTAAAGAAGCAGACCCTAGTGTATTACAGCACTTTGGCAGAGATAGAGTAACTGACAATAGAGTATCAAGGAACTATGCAGCCAGAACTGCCAATCTAGATACTCATGTTTTCAAAAAGATAGGATGAGACTCACAATAATCATTTTAAGATGGAAAGAGTACATCCATAATCAGGCACAAGCAGGGCCAGAGTGCACTAATATACTTCAGGTGGCCATGACCACCATGACAGCCACCACGGTTTCACTTATGCCTCTACTTTTACCCATGTTTATGGTCTCATGTGAATTTCTTATGATTAGCTAGGCAAGGAGGAAAAAGGCCAAGACTGGCTCATACATTGGTCAGTTAGGTATTTGGGAACAGTCACAAGATTAAGAAGGTCTACGCTGAAACTCCACCGAAGGGTGGTTATAAAAGACAGCAGTGAGAAGAAAACTTCCCAATGCATAGAGATCCATGTGGTATACCCAGTCACTCACTTTCTATGGAATTAGAAGCATACTACAGTAAGGATGTACATGGATTCATCGGCAGTGGCAGACTGCTTGACTACATGGCCTAAGTACTTGAAGAAGGTAGTCTAGAATACTAAGGAAAAGGATGTCTGGGGTTGGGCATAAACTTTGACCCATGGGCATAGTACAAGTTGTGAAGATCTCTGTATTGTATTTCAGTGCCCATCAGAGAGCATCCATCAAAGAAGAGATTAAACACTAAAATGCAATCACTTGACCATTGTACGTAAGTTTCTGTAATTGACTATCATAGAGCTAAAAGAATGCAATACAGATTAGCCCTAGGGAAAGTGAAAAAGTCTATGCTTGTACCAAAAGAATGGGTTGTCACTCTCCATGGTTGATCGAGCCACTGAAATTGCCAAATATCCAAACTGCTGGCAACAGAACAGTGAGCTCTCAGTAGGATACCATCACTGGAATAGATCAACCACCCACTTGGGGGCAGGTTGACTAGATTAAACTTACTTCAGCAATTCTTCACCCTGAATACAACTGATATATATTCGGGGTTTAGGTTCTCCTGCCTAAATGTGAGAGCTCAAACCATCACTATTTTCTGAAGGATTACAGATCATTTAATCTATAGACACTGAGTCCTGCTAATACTGAATTGGATCAAAGGTCCTACATTATAGCAAAGTAGGTATGGCAGTGAGAAATGAACGTGGGATCCACTGGTATAATAACATACAATGCCACTATTAAGCTGATGTCCCGATACAGTAATAAGCTGATGAAGACTGTTGAAAAACCAGTGCAGAAGATGCAACGACTGACTTAAATAAGTTACATATTTATAGTACTATATCCTCATTAGGTAGAATACATGAGTCCAAGAACTAAACGATAAAAGTAGGACTGACCCTGGTCAATGTTACTTTCAATGACCCCTTTAAGGAACACATCCTTCCTGTTACCATACTTCAAATCTGTATGTTTAGAAGTTGTAGTTCATGGAGGGCAATGCTTCGAATAAGTAAAATGAAAAGCATCCCATTTAACCTGAAGCTATGGCTGTATCCCAGTCATATTAGGCTCTTTATGCCAAGATGTCAGCAGGAAGGTAAAATAGTCAACAATCTGGAAGGAACAATTTACCATGAGCATCAGGAGGAGGTAGGGATTTTTGATTCACTGGTGGCAAAGAAGAATATATTTGACACCCTAGCGATCCATTTCTTAATCTCTTGGGATGTCCATGCCCAGTGTTGAATATAAATGGACAAGTATATTAGCCACAGCCTAAAAAGTACATGAGATAGACACCTTAAGGATGAGGGTCTGGATCACCCAAGAAAGCCATCAAGACCAACAGAAGTACTAGTCTATGAAAAGCAGAATCTAGATATGTGGTGATAGAAAAAAACAATTAGTATAAGCTACAAACATAAGACCACTTGGAGTGGTAGCAATTCTATTTTCATCCAAATTAAAAAATTTTTAATGTTTATTTATTTTTGAGACAACGAGAGAACATGAATGGGGGAGGGTCAGAGAGAGAGGGAGACACAGAATCCGAAGCAGGCTCCAGGCTCTGAGCTGTCAGCACAGAGCCCGATGCAGGGCTCAAACTCACGGATTGTGAGATCATGACCTGAGCCGAAGTCGGACGCTTAACCAACTGAGCTGCTGGAAGCCGAGCTATCCCAGCCTGAGTGGCAGGGACCGGGCTGTGAATGGATTGGTGACTGCAGGGCGGCCCAGGCCCACCGACAGTGAAGCTTCTTGCACTCCCGCTTTTACGTAATTTGGCCTTAAAAGTACCTGGGGTATTGTCTGTTGGGGAATTGCCTTCGGCAGGCCCCCTGGGAAAAGAACCATTAGGGAAGAAAATAAGGTTCCACAAGAAATTGTGCGGCCTTACATTTAGCCCTTGCCATCCCCTATGGAGACTCCTCTACTTACAGGAACGAAAGCCTCATACAATTGCCAGCAAAGAGGGCCTGTAAAGGAGAGACATTTGGATTTGAAAGCCTCACTCCGGCAACTAAGGAGTGTATCTCTGGGCACAGGTGACTTCAACCCCTAGGCCCACCTGGCCCCCCGGAGGCATTCCAGACGATGACCGAACCTAGTCGGTTAAGCTACAGAATGGTTCCTTGGTCCCTAGGTGCATTGTGTCTCTGAGAATG
>NW_024413003.1:0-4230 GCF_014898765.1 Herpailurus yagouaroundi | reverse complement strand
TCGGGGACGCGCACGCCGCGGCCCGGGAGGCCCCGGCGGCCAGACCTGCGCGTGGCGTCGCGGCGGGAGAGCGAGGGCGGGCCTCCCGAGCCAGGAGCCCCTGCTTCCCGGGGCCGCCGGCTGCCCTTCCCGTACCCCCCGCCCCCCCGCCAGCTCGCCTGTGGCCGGCGCGCCCACGGTGGGGCTGAGCTATTAAGGGTGCGCCGGGCGTGACTCCTGTGGACTCCCGTGCAGTCCCCTGCGTCAGGAGGAGGCTGGGTTAGCGGTCCCCGAAGGTTCTGCCCAGCTGTGTACTTACAATAACTTATAATAGCCAGAGACCCTGACCACCTCTGAGAACATCTTCCTCCCTAGGGAAAAAAAAGTCCAGCTGGAATGCAGTTCCCACCGAAGAGCAGAGGGGGAGGGGAGACGGGAGGTTCCAGGCCCGGAACCAGATGGGGGGGGGGGGGGGAGGTGAGCAGGGTAGGGCAGGGCCCCAGGGAGGGCCTGGGAGCCTGCAGTTAAAGACTCCCTACCTGCGAAGATCTGAATTACAAAGGCTCTTAGACCCCTCCTGAAAGGGTCGGCTTCCAGTAGGATCTTCACAGCAGTACCCTTAACATATTTTAAAAGATTCTAAAACTTGGCCCCACCCCGTATCCACTCTGGCTGCACTTGAATGAATTCTCGAAAGGAGGCTGCCCAGGTTGAGCCTCGCGGAGGCCGCGTTTAAGCCTTGGGCAACCCCAGGAAGACCTGGGGGTAGGGTGGTGCAGTAGGGGAGGAGTGGAGAAGAAGGTAGGGGACTAGGCTTTCATTTTTGTTGTTGAATGATGAGGACTGTCTTTAATCTTTTGGGGGCCTTGAGTTGGTAGGAACTGAAAACCCCGTTAAACAGCATTTGCCACACTTTTCCCTATTTCCTATTTACTTTCAAGGTTTTCCCAGGCAGCCAAGCAGCTTAGGGGATTCTGGTTTGAGGTTCCCCTTCTGTGGATGGGGTTGGCCTGGTGCTGGGCCTCTGAGGTGATTAATGTGGTTAAAGTGCTTTCCAGTGCCGGCCAGGGCAGAAAGAGGCCCAGAGTGCCCTCCATCACCTTGACCAGTTGGAGCTACAAGTCACGTGGCCCTGGGCTTTGCTGCAGACAGAGGAGGCAGGCTGCCTCCGGCCCCCTGAGTCCAGGCCATGCCCGGGCACCCCTGACTTTTGGTCACTTTTTTCAACTTCCAGATTGCTGTTTAGCCCTTCCCAGGTGGTGATGACAAGCAGACCACCTTCAGGCACCTCGCTCACAAGCAGACTGCACAGTGGCTAGGGTGGATAGGTGGGCTAGATCACCTTTGAGAGATGACACTGAGGCTGAGAGAGGTGAGGTGACATAGCTAAAAGCAAACCCAAAGTCACTGACAGACCCCAAACCCAGGACCTTGCCTCTGCCCCACCCCCACATCCCCTCACCCCCCTTCTGAACATGGAACTGAATTATGAGTTTCTGCTGAGGTAGGACATAGAGACTTGGGGTGATATGTGCATTTTGGGGGGGCAGCAGGAGCAGGAAACCATGGCAACCATCTTCAGATCTCTGACTCACTCAGCCATGTCATAATCATGTTCTGTGAAGTTCTAATGACAGTGTCCATAGGCGTTAGCTTCTGGACAAGCGCTTCGGCTTGATAGAAGGAGGAACTTTCTCAGGACCAGAGATGGAAATCATTCCTTTGAAGAATACGAACCCCTTAATCATTCGAAGTATGTCCACAGAAATAGGAGACCAATGGGCAGGGCTGTGGCAGGGGGGTGGGAAAGAATGGGTCTTGAGGGTGGTATCTGGGCACCACTTACTGTACAGTCTCTTTTAGATGGGGCCTTCAGGCTGCTGTCTTTGGGAATGCCCTCAGTGTGCCCTGGTGGGAGTGTGTATACATGTGCTGTCTGTGAGTTGCCTCTGCTTATAAGTGTGAACCTCACTATCCACCCAGGGGCCCCCCAGGTAGTGCCTTGTGGGCTCTGAAGGCTGACCACTCTGGTTCCCCCACCTTGGTACCTGCCAGCTGCTAAGTGCAGCTTCCCGATGTGGCCAGTACACCAGGCAGTGGCTGGATCAGAAGGAGACTCCTGTCCCACCTGAGACCCCAAGTCACATCTCGGGCCTTGAAAGGCCTAACGACATTGAGAGGCTAGGGCACTCTGGAGGAGGGGAGACAGTGGTCAGATCACATGTGGAGGCCCTGCTCCCCTCTGGGAATGGCAGAGACAGGGCAGGAGGGAGTGGTCTGGGCAGGTTGGACCCTGAGAACCGCATCGTGGTAGAGCCTGGAGCCGTTTGCCTGGAGAAGACACCTGGCCTGCCATGAAATCCCTGAAGGGTAAGAAATTGTGATATGTGCAGGATGGTGACCCCAAGGCTCAGAGATTGCCTGAGATGAAAGAGACAGCCCCAAAGTGAGGTGGTAAGCTCCCCAGGAGTGGAGCTATACAAGCAGAAGGTAGGCAACCACTCAGCTAGCTCTAACAAGACAAGGCAAAGGATTGGACCAGGTGGCCTTAAGATATTTGCATTCCTGAGAGTCTTTAAATTGGGGACCTGGGGAAGTGACTTGTTGCTTGTCAGCTCTTGTCAAAAGTGGCACTACCTTGTGTTTTGGTCTCAGTTGGATCCCTAATGATGGAAGCCTAGCAGTGCCAGATGCAAGGGCTCAGGCCTTCCCAGGGGGCTCAGAGGAGCTGGCAAGAGCTGGGTGGGGGTAGCAAGGAACATGACTTGCGAAGTCAACTCCCTTGCCCGCCTCAAACTCAGACACAGTTTCTGGAAACGGCATTTAGAACACTCATCTTCTGGTGGGTCTCATTTCTAAATATGTGAATTATAAATAGCTGGATATCTTGGCTCAAGTGCTTTAGAAAGGGAAATTCCTATAGAAAAGCTCATGATTCCTCTTACATTGTTTTCTCCAAACTTCAGCCCTTAAAATGTGCTCCTTTTCCTCATCCTTCGTTTTTCTTCCATTCTTTCCAGGAAGCTTGTGGTACCTCAAAGAGGGAAGGGCCCTCATATTTCTCAACAAGGCTGATACTAGCTTTTGGAGTGGGAAATGACTTTCTTGTGTGTGGCTGTCATGTGCAGTGCAGAACATTTAGCATCACTGGCCATCCCCTTCTCTTATAAAATTCCAGCAAGGACTCCCAGTCATGGGGCACTTCCAAACACCCCTTGCATTTTGAAAACCATTGCCTTGCCTGACCCCTCCCCCCGCAAAGAAGTGACTTGCTGGAGGCCATATCACTAGCTAGTGGCAAAGCCAAGGCCAAGTGAAAGTCCATTCATTTATTCCAACAACTTTTATTCTTCACCAGGGTGTGTTATCAGAAGAGCAGAGGGAATGTGGGCCTGAACTGAGGCAGTTGAGAGGGGGTCCCTGCCCACAAAACTACAATGTCTCACAA
This sequence comes from Herpailurus yagouaroundi, assembly GCF_014898765.1. NCBI lineage: Eukaryota > Metazoa > Chordata > Mammalia > Carnivora > Felidae > Herpailurus > Herpailurus yagouaroundi. The sequence continues at coordinate 803 of NW_024413003.1, read as the reverse complement.
TTTCTCTGCTTTTGCCAAACTCCGTTTTCCTCCTCTAGCCCACCTAGCTCGCCCTTTCCGCGAATGCAGGCACAAATCGACTTTCTGGCAGTTAGTGCAGAGAGCCTAGCCGAGCGCGATCCGTAGGAGCGCAGTCCGGTCGGTCCCCTTCGGGAGGGGCAGCATGGCCCTAGCGCCTATATCCCGAGGTGTTGGCGAGCGAGCTGCTGTCTTCCACCTGCAATGAGGAGCCAGCGAACTGAGGCAGGGTCCCCGCCGCGGAGCCGTGTCGAAACTGGGTACAGGTGGAGGACCGTCGACCCTTGCCCCTCGGTCCCTGGAGGTTTTCCGGGGCTGAGGGGCTGCCTGGGGGCCAGGGGACCGGGCCAGAGGCGCCCAGGCCGCAGCGGGGCGGGAGCAGCCGGACTCGACCTCGTCTTCCCACGCCAGAGGCCGAGGCCTCCGGGAATGGCGGGGCCACCCCTCCAAAGTCCTTTGAGATCCCAGCTCGGTTCAAAGGGGTGGCGGGGGGCGGTGTGGAAAAGCGAGAATATTATTATTCCTCTGTTTTGCCTCAGCAGCCAGCGCCGGCGGGTTGTTCTGTTTGAATGAATGATCCCAGCGGTCGCGCCCAATGGGCGCCCGCGCCTGTTTAATATGCATGAGGCCCGCGGCCAATGGCCGGGCGAGGAGGCTGTTTTAAACGGCGGAGCCCGCTGGCCAATCAGGCGGCTCTCGTGGAGGCAGCTAGCGCGAGGCTGGGGAGCGCTGAGCCGCGCGTCGTGCCCTGCGCTGCCCAGACTAGCGAACAATACAGGTACGTT
>NW_024413002.1:0-1712 GCF_014898765.1 Herpailurus yagouaroundi | reverse complement strand
TCTTTGGCTGCCAAGGCCACACTCATCGATCCGCCCCTGGTCGAGGAGGCCTCCGGAATCCTCACGGGCAGCTGCAGCCGGGCCTGGGAAACGACATGGGGAGCTTCCAGCTTCCAAGCCGACTCAGTCTACACCGTTTCTGGACCTCAGACGAGTGATGTTATCAGACGTTAGAATTGGGTCCCCATGGGGAGAGAGCCATAGCTAGGGTTAGGGTTCGGGCCAGGGACGTCGCCAGGGCCGAAGAACTCCAGTCTCGTGATCTCCCCTGAGGGCTGAAGTGAGGGCCCATGAGAGAAGGCGTCTCAATTGCAGGGTTAGGGTTCGAGGGAGGCTTAGGTTTCAGTGGAGGTTAACGGTCTGGGGTAGTGTTATGGTTAGGGTTAGCTCCCAGGAGGCTCCAGGCGCCGAACCCTCCGCAGGGCAGTAGTCTCCGTGAAGGTCTGAGTTGAGGGCACAAGGGACGGTGCAGGTCAGGATCCGTCTTTGGCTGCCAAGGCCACACTCGTCGATCCGCCCCTGGTCGAGGAGGCCTCCGGAATCCTCACGGGCAGCTGCAGCCGGTCCTGGGAAACGACCTGGGGAGCCTCCAGCTTCCATGCCGAGTCAGTCTACACCGCTTCTGGACCTCAGACGAGTGATGTTGTCAGACGTTGGAATTGGGCCCCCATGGGAGAGAGCCTTAGCTAGGGTTAGGTTTCGGGCCAGGGACGTCACCAGGGCCACAGAGACTCCGGTCTCGTGATCTCTCTCGAGGGCTGAAGTGAGGACCCATGCCAGAGGTGGCTCAATTGCAGGGTTAGTGATCGAGGCAGGCTTAGGTTTCCGGGGAGGGTCCCGGTTAGGGGTAGAGTTAGGGTTAGGGTTAGCACCCAGGAGGCTCCAGGCGCCGAACCCACAGCAGGGCAGTGGTCTCTGTGAAGGGTTGAGTTGAGGACACCAGGGACGGTGCCGGTCAGGATCAGTCTTTGGTTGCAAGGCCACACTCGTCAATCCGCCCCTGGTCCAAGAGGCCTCCGGAATCCTCACGGGCAGCTCAGCCGTGCCTGGGAAACGACATGGAGAGCTTCCAACTTCCATGCCGAGTCAGTCTACACCGCTTCTGGACCCCAGACGAGTGATGTTGTCAGACTTTGGAATTGGGTCCCCATGGGGAGAGAGCCTTAGCTAGGGTTAGGGTTCGGGCCAGGGACGTCGCCAGGGCCGAAGTGACTCCGGGCTCGATTCTCCCTCGAGGGCTGAAGTGAGGGCCCGTGACAGAAGGTGGCTCAATTGCAGGGTTAGGGATTGAAGCAGGCTTAGTTTTCCATGGAGTGTCCCGGTATGGGATAAGGTTAGGGTTAGGGTTAGCTCCCAGGGGGCTCCAGGCGCCGAACTCTCAGCAGGGCAGTAGTCTCCGCCAAGGTCTGAGTTGAGGGCACAAGGGACGGTGCCGGTCAGGATCCATCTTTGGCTGCCAAGGCCATACACGTCGATCCCACCTGGTCGAGGAGGCCTCCGGAATCCTCTCGGACAGCTGCAGGCTGGCCTGGGAAACGACATGGGGAGCTTCCAGCTTCCATTCCGAGTCAGCCTGCCCCGCATCTGGACTCCAGGCGCGTGATGTTGTCAGACGTTGGAATTGGGTCCCATGGGGAGAGAGACTTAGCTAGGGTTAGGGTTCGGGCTAGGGACATCGCCAGGGCCGAAGCGACTCTGGTCTCGTGATCTCC
>NW_024413001.1:0-3417 GCF_014898765.1 Herpailurus yagouaroundi | reverse complement strand
ACTAATATAACACTGTATGTTAACTAACTGAAATTAAAGTAAAAATTTAAAAAAAATAAAAAATAAATAACATTTTTCCTTTATCTAATTTTTGCCATTTTAATTACTATGTGTCCTAATGTGGGTCTCCTGTGTTGATTTTGGGGGTTCCGTGTGTTTCCTGGATGTAGGTATCTGTTTCCTGCCCTAAATTCAGCGTGTTTTCAGCTATTATTTCTTCAAATAAATTTTACGGCCCATTTCCTCTCTTCTTCTCCTCCCCCTCCTCCTCCTCCTCCTCCCCCCTCTCCCCTTCTCCCTTCCCCATCCTCCCCTCCTTTCTTCTTCTTCTTCTTCTTCTTCTTCTTCTTCTTCTTCTTCTTCCTGTAATGCAAATGTTATTATGCTTGATGGAATCACTGAGTTACCAAATCCATTCTAATTTTGCATAATTATTTTCCTCTCATTTGCTCAGCTTGACTAATTTAATTACTGTGTTCCAGGTAATTAATTCATTCCTCTGCTTCATCTAGACTATTTATTCCATTAAGTGTATTTTTAATTTCATTATTGTATTATTCATCTCTGATTGGTTTTTCTTAATCTCTTTGTTAAGGGTATTAATGAAGTCCTCTACTGTTTTCTCAAGCCCAGTGAGTATCTTTCTAATCATTACTTTAAATTCTCTATCCAGTATATTCCTTATATTAGTTTCACTTAGGTTTCTTTCTGTGTTTTTTTCCTGTTATTTCATTTGGGATGCATCCCTCCGTATCCTCATTTTGTCTAAATCTCTGTGTCTGTTTCTGTGTGTTAGGAAAGTCAGCTACATATCCAGCTACTGATGGTAATGAAATTATGAAGAAGAGGTCCTATTATGTTCCATTGATCTGGGTGTCTGTGTTTGTGACAGTACCACACTGTCTTGATGGCTACAGCTCTGTAACACAGTTTGAAATCTGGAATCGTGATGCCTCCACTTTTGTTTTTCTTTTTCAGAATTGCTTTAGCTATGGGGGTCCTTTGTGATTCCATACAAATTTTTAGGATTGTTTGTTCTAGCTCAGGGAAGAATGTTGGTGGCATCTTAATAATGATTAGATTAAATGTGTACATTGCTTTGGGTAGTATAGACATTTTAACAATGTTTTTTCTTCAGATCCAAGAGCATGGAATGTTTTTCCATCTTGTTGTGTGTCCTTCAATTTCTTGTATAGTTTTCAAAGTACAGACATTTTAGCTCTTTACTTAGGTTTATTCCTAGGTATCTTATTGTTTGGGGTGTAAATGTAAATGGGATTGATTCCTTGATTTCTTTCTCTGCTGGTTCATTATTGGTGTATTGAAATGCAACAAATTTCTGCACATTGATTTTATATACTGTGACTTTGCTGAAATCATATATTCAGGTCTAGAAGTTCTTTGGTGTTTTTTCAGGTTTTCTACATAGAGTATCATAGCATCTGCAAATACTGAAAGTTTGACTTGTTCCTTGCCAATTTGGATGCCATTTATTTCTTTTTGTTACATAATTGCTGAGGCTAAGACTTACCGTACTGTGTTAAATACTTATGGTGAGAGTGGGCATCCTTATCTTGTTCCTAACTGTAGGGGAACAGGTCTCGGTTTTTTCCCATTGATGATGATATTAGCCATGGGACTTTTGTATATGGTCTTTATGATGTTGATATATGTTCCTTCTATCCTTTCTTTGTTAACGATTTTATAATTAATGGATACTGTACTTTGTCAGATGCTTCTACTGCATCTATTGACAGGATGACCTGGTTTTTATCCTTACTTTTATTAATTTGGTGTATCATGTTGATTGATTTGCAAATAATGTACCAGCCCTGCAGCACAGGAATAAATCCCACTTGATGGTGGTGAATAATTCTTTTGATGTACTGCTTAATTCTATTTCCTAGTATCTTGTTGAGAATTTTTGCATCCAGATTCATCAGGGATATTTTGTCTGTAATTATCCTAAAAAGGAGATCTTTGGGATCTTTGGTTATAGATCTTTGGTTTGCTTCATAGGATGAGTTTGTAAGCTTTCTCTCCATCTCTTTTTTTTTGGAACATTTTGAGAAGAAACCCAGAAATAGACCCACAATTATATGGTCAACTCATCTTTGACAAAGCAGGAAAGAATATCCAATGGAAAAAAGACAGTGTCTTCAACAAATGGTGTTGGGAAAAGTGGATGTCAACATGCAGAAGAATGGAACTGGACCACTTTCTAACACCATACGCTAAAGAAAATTGAAAATGTGTGAAAGACCTAAATATGAGACAGTAAAAGATCAAAATTCTAGAGAAGAACACAGGCACAAACATCTTTGACCTTGGCTAGAGCAGCTTCTTAAAAAAAAAAGCAAGTATGAATCATTGGTATTTCATCAAGATAAAAAGCTTCTGCACAGTGAAGGAAATAATCAAAACTAAAAGGCAGCCTACAGAATGGGAGAAGATACTTGCAAAGGACATATTTGAAAAAAGGTTAGTATCTAAAATGTATAAAGAACTTATCAAACTCAACACCCACAAAGTAAATAACCCAGTTAAGAGATGGGCAGAGGAAGTGAATAAACATCCAAAGAAGACATCCAGATATTTAACAGAGACATGATAAGATGCTCAACATCACTCATCATCAGGGAAATACAAACAAAACCTATGATGAGATGCCACATCACATCTGTCAGAATGGCTAAAATTAACAACTGAGGAAACAACAGGTGTTGGTGAGGTTGCAGGGAAAGTGGAAGACTTTTGTACAGTTGGTGGAAATGCAAACTGGCGTAACCCCTCTGGAGAACCATATGGAGGTTCCTCAAGAAACTAAAATTAAAACTACTATACAACCCAACAATAAAACCATTAGGTATTTACCCAAAGGATACAAAACTACTGATTTAAAAGGGTACATGTACCCCAATTTTATAGCATCATTATCAACAATAGTCAAACTATGGAGAGAGCCCAAATGTCCATCAACTGATGAATGGATAAAGAATATGTGGTATTACTTAGCCATCAAAAAGAATGAAACTCGCCATTTGCAATGACGTGGATGGAGCTAGAATGTATTATAGTAAATGAAATATGTCAACCAGAGAAAGACAAATATCATATGACTTCACTCATATGTGGAATTTAAGAAAAAAACAGAGGAATATGGGAAGTGGGGAAAGATAAGAAAGGGAAACAAACCATAAAAGACTCAATGATAGAGAACAAACAAGGTTGATAGAAGGAGGTTGGGGGGAGATGGGCTTGATGGGTGATGGGTATTAAGGAGTGCACTGGTTGTGATGAGCTGGGTGTTGTATGTAAGTGATGAATCACTGAATTGTACTTCTGAAACCAGTAGTGCACTGTATACTAACTAATTAAAATTTTAATTAAAAAATATATATTCATATATATATACAT
>NW_024413000.1:0-2345 GCF_014898765.1 Herpailurus yagouaroundi | reverse complement strand
AGGAAGGAAGGTAGGAAGGAAGGAAGGAAGGAAGGAAGGAAGGAAGGAAGGAAGGAAGGAAGGAAGGAAGGAAGGAACCCAGAACATCTCAACTAAGAAACTGCTAGAAGAATACATGCATTCACCAAAGTTGTGGTGTATAAAATCAATGTACAGAAATTGGTTGCATTTCTATACACCAATAATAAAGCACCAGAAAGAGAAATCAAGGAATGCATATCATTTATAAATATACCAAAAAACATAAGATACCTAGGAAAAAACCTAACCAATGAGGTAAAAGATGTATGTGCTCAACATTATAGGAAGCTTATGAATGAAATTGAAGAAGACACAAAGAAATGGAAAATATTCTATGCTCATGGATTGAAAGAATAAATATTGCTAAAATGTGGATATTACCCAAAGCAATATACACATACAATGCAATCCCTATCAAAATAACATCAGCATTCTTTACAGATTGAGAATATAAAAATACTAAAATTTGTATGGAACTAGAAAAGACCCTGAATAGCCAAAGTGATCTTGAAAGAGAAAACCAAAGCAGCAGGCCTCACAATCCCAGGCTTCAAGCTATACTACAAAGCTGTAATCATCAAGACAGTATGGTACTGGCACAAGAACAGATACTCAGATCAATGGAACAGAATAGACAACCCGGAAATGGACCCACAAATGTATGGGCAACTAATCTTTGACAAAGCAAGAAAGAATATCCAGTGGAATAAAGACAGTCTCTTCAGCAAGTGGTTCTGGGAGAACTGGCTGAACCACCCTAAAAGCATTCATTTGTACAGATGATTCATTTTAAAGGTTGGCATTATTTTGCATATTCTAGCTCATTGTTACCTCCTGGAAGCCCCAGAAGTTTACAATAGGGCAGATGGCATTCCATCTACAAATGAAGACATGAAGTATATGTTAAGTGAGTTATCCACAATCTCTGGGTATGTAGTGAGGCCAGAAGTGAGTACAAAGCAGAAGGTTGGCTTCTACACTTATATCCTAGCAGGGAAGGAGCTGTGGTTTCTTGAAATTTAATCATCTTTTCTTTCCTTAATGTGCAATAACACTTTCCACTGACAAGTGGAAGTTCTTCTGGAACTCCAGCCAGCTCTTCTCTAGCTTTGCTAGTTAGATTTACTGGTATCTTAAATTGACAATATTTGCATGCAGTTTCCTCAGGGATATTGGTGTGTAATTCTCCTTTTTATTGGGGTCTTCACCTCAAGGAAGGTAGGCAGTGGTATTCTAAAGAGACTAGAGTTGCCAGAGGTAGCTGAGAGCTCAGCCCACTGAAGAATGTGGAATATGAGCCCATGTAGGAGGAAGAGCCATAAGCCCTAGGTTTCCAGGTTTCTAGGTTTCCAGAGCAGTCATAAGGCTTGACTCAACCTCATTACCATAGTGTCAGTAGATGGTATCTTCCTTTCCCTTTCCCTTTGGGAATAAACAAGTAATAGCAATGATAGTGTGATTAGCTTATACATATGTTTCTGATCTTAAATGTCATTCAGAGTCATCATAGAAAAATCTGCAGAGTATGATTATAAGTGGCCTTTATGACTTGTTTATTTCAAGCCAGGAATTAGTGTAGGCATTTCTTATTTAGTCTTCAGAACAAGATAACACGGTAGGCTTGACTTAAGAACTAATAATGTTACCCCCACTTTGTAGAAGGACACTAGGTTATCTAACTTGTCCAAAGTATCATTGCTATTAATTGTAACCTGGATTTGAAACCTAGGCAGTCAGACCTTAGCTGCCCTACTTCTTATATTCTTGCCAAGTTTCATGGAAGAATCTAGAAGAGATGAGAGTTATTTTTTTTCTGTTTTTATTATTGTCCATTGTAGTAAAATGTGTATATAAAATTTACCGGATTAAACATCTTGAAACATACAATGCAGTAGTGTTAAGCACACTCTCATTGTTGTGAAATTGTCACCACCAACCACATGTATCCCTTCAAATCTATATTTTTGTATCCTTTGGGAAAATACCTCCTAGTGCAACTGCTGGGTTGTAGGGTAGTTCTATTTTTAATTTTTTGAGGAACCTCCACACTGTTCTCCAAAGTAGCTGCACCAGTTTGCATTCCTACCAATAATGCAAGAGGGTTTGTCTTTTTCCACATCCTTGCCAACACTTGTTCTTTCATAATATCATCTATCTATCTATCTATCTATCTATCTATCTATCTATCTATCTATCTATCTATCTATCTATCTATCTATCTATCTATCATCTATCTATCTATCTATCTATCATCTATCTATCATCTATCTATCTATCTATCTATCTATCTATCTATCTATCTATCTATCTATCTATCTATCTAT
>NW_024412999.1:0-2234 GCF_014898765.1 Herpailurus yagouaroundi | reverse complement strand
AGAGAGAGAGAGAGGGAGAGAGAATCCCAAGCAGGCTCCTCACTGTGTGGTGGAGGCCAATTTATGCCTTTAACCCACCAGCAGTGACATCATGACCTGAGCCTTAACCAAGAGTCAGACTGAGACACCCAGGTGCTCCTTAATTGACAATTTTTAAAAAGTACACATTTTGTGAAGTAAAATAGTTTAACAATTAAATCCAACAAGTAATGAGTGGGGGGAAAGCCACACTGAAATAACAAGTGCACAGGAAAAAACTGGAAAACCTACTTGAAATGGAGAAATTCATAGAAACAGACAACCTACAAAGACTTAATCATGAACAAACAGCCAACCTGACAAGACCCATAACTAATAAGAAGATCGAATCACTGTCAAAACAGAAAGACATATCCTGGATCAGATGGCTTCACTGGAAAATTCTGCCAGCCATTGGAGGAAGAATAAACACCAGTCTCCTCAAAGTCTTCCAGAATTGACAAGGAGAGAACACTTCCTGACTCGTCTATGTTGCCAGCATTACCAAGATTCCCCAAAGCAGACAAAGACACTACAAGAACAGGAAACCAGCTTCACTGCCCTTGGACCCAGGCTCCACAGCACAGTACACGAGCCCCAAGCCTTTAACAGAAACCAACCTTGAATTGTGTTCTAAAATCACCTGACCCTGGGTGCCTGGGTGCCTCAGGCAGTTAAGGGCCTGACTTTGGCTCAGGTCATGATCTCGTAGTTTGTGGGTTCAAGCCCCGTGTTGGGCTCCCTGCTGACAGCTTGGAACCTGGAGCCTGCTTTGGATTCTGTATATCCCTCTCTCTATGCCCCTCCCTCACTCACACTCTGTCTGTCTCTCTCTCAAAAATGAATTAACATTAAAAAAGTAAAATATGGGAGGAGCAAAGATAGCAGAACAGCATGGAAGTTTTTTTTGTGTCTTGCGTCCATGAAATACAGCCAGACCAACACTATACCACCCTATACACCTAGAAAACTGATTGTATGATTAACACAACAATCTGCACATTCTGAACCACAGACTTCAGCAGGTACATGGTGCAGAAAAGTGAATTTGGGGAGCGAGGAGACACTGAGGGTGGGGAACTGCTTTTGCGGGCAGAAAGAGGATGAGAGGATGGAGACTGGGGAGGGGGGAGAATACAGGAAAAGCACCCGTCCCCAAAAACAGCTGTAGAGAAAGTGGAAAATTGGAAACAGACACAGGGACTAAACTAAAAAGGGAGAAAGGAGAAAGGAGAGGGCTTAAATTCCATTCAGACTGTAAACAAGGGGAGCGCAAAGGCTGCAACTCTGCAGCTCGATAACTGGTGATGCTCTGGTGGGAAAGGCAAATCCCCAGGAGCAGAGTGGGGTCTGGGAGGTTCTCGGGCTGCACGGGGAAAAGTGGTTCCACTGCTGGAATGACATTTGGTAGAGACTGTTGAAGCCACCTGGTCCTAGCAGACCTCAGAGAACGGCCACATTCACTGGTGCTGGAACAAGGTCATTAAGGGTGAAGCCTGGTGCCAGATGTGTGTTGTGATTTTCCATAATCCCTGAAACGCTGCTGCTACACTATCCTGCGAACTTTTCCTGGGGCGGGCTGGCATCTGGCCGTAGTCTCAGGGCACTGGCAGCAGCAGGGTCCAGCAAGCATTCCTGGGTGCAGCGGACATTCGGCCATTGCTCATTCAGCCACTGTTCAGTGAGACCCTCCCACAGAGGGGTGGAACGGGTCAAAGCCGCAGTCCTTCATAAATAAGGGGCCGAGGAAAACAGCCACATCTGAGACAAAACTTGGGAGAGAGGTACTGCCTGGGGCCTGGTCATGGAGAGTGAAAAAGTGGGGAGTGGATGAAAGCTAAAGAAGGAGGATGGGTACGTGATTGCTGATTCAGGAGAACAGGGTAGGTAGCTGGGTGGCGCCATATTCATGACCCCCATGCATGGGAATGGGCATGTGCACGGAGGAGCACTACAACAATCCACCCCAGTAGGCTAAAAGCGCCATCTAGTGGAGAGCAGAGCCATTACACTGAGCCCCGCCCAACTGGGCAACTTTGCTCTCAAGAACACAAGTCTCACCACCTGCTTAGTTTATGGAGTATGAAGCACTACATAGACTGACTTCCGGGGGAAAATGAAGTAATTTCGGTCCTATTTCAATCTGTTAGCAGGTTCATCTATTCAATTTTCTTTCTTTCTTTCTTTCTTTCTTTTCTTTTTTCTTTTTCTCTTTA
>NW_024412998.1:0-1292 GCF_014898765.1 Herpailurus yagouaroundi | reverse complement strand
AAAAAAAAAAAAAAAAAAGGAAAACATTCCATGCTCCGGGTTAGGAAGAATATTGTTAAAATGTCGATACTACTCAAAGCAATCTACATGTTCAATGCAATCCCTATCAAAAGAAGACCAGCAGACCAGCATTCTTCACAGAGCTAGAAGAAATAATTCTAAAATTGTATGGAACCAGAAAATCCCCGAATACCCAAAGCAATCTTGAAAAAGAAAACCAAAGAAGGAAGCATCACAATCCCAGACTTCAAGCTATACCACAAAGCTGTAATCATCAAGACAGTATGGTACTGGCACAAGAACAGACACTCAGATCAATGGAATAGAATACAGAACCCAGAAATGGAACCACAAACATATGGCCAACTAATCTTTGACAAAGCAGAAAGACTATCCAATGGAATGAAGGCAGTCTCTTCAGCAAGTGGTGCTGGGAAAACTGGACAGTGACATGCAGAAGAATGAACCTGGACCACTTTCTTACACCATACACAAAAATAAACTCAAAGTGGATAAAAGACCTCAATGTAAGACAGGAAGCCATCAAAATCCTCGAGAAGAAAGCAGACAAAAACCTCTTTACCTTGGCCGCAACAACTTCTTACTCAACATGTCTCCAGAGGCAAGGGAAACAGAGGCAAAAATGAACTACTGGGACCTCATCAAAATAAAAATCTTCTGCACAGCGAAGGAAACAATGAGCAAAACTAAAAGGCAACTGACAGAATGGGAGAAGATATTTGCAAATGACATATCAGATAAAGGGTTAGTATCTAAAATCTATAAAGAACTTATCAAACTCATCAAACTCAACACCCAAAAAACAAAGAATCCAGTGAAGAAATGGGCAAAATACATGAATAGACACTTCTCCAAAGAAGACATCCAGATGGCCAAATGACACATGGGACAATGCTCAACATCACTCATCATGAGGGAAATACAAATCAAAACCACAATAAGATACCACCTGACACCTGTCAGAATGGCTAACATTAACAACTCTGGCAACAACAGATGTTGGTGAGGATATGGGGAAAGAGGATCTCTTTTGCATTGTTGGTGGGAATGCAAGCTGGTGCAGCCGTTCTGGAAAACAGTATGGAGGCTTCTCAAAAAACTAAAAATAAAACTACCTACGACCCAGCAATTGAACTACTAGGCATTTATCCACGAGATACAGGTGTGCTTTTTCGAGGGGACACATGGACCCCCATGTCTATAGCAGCACTATCAACAATAACTAAAGTATTGAAGGAGCCCAAATGTCCATCGATGGATGAATGGATGAA
>NW_024412997.1:0-5211 GCF_014898765.1 Herpailurus yagouaroundi | reverse complement strand
GAGAGAGAGAGGGAGAGAAAGAGAGAAAGATAAAAGTAATCCCATATCCCAGTTTCTTATAGTTGGCTAGGAGAGCCCTCATCTCTTGGACCCATGTTTTGTGATTGAGGGGTGCCTGGGTGGCTCAGTCAGTTAAACATCTGGCTTCGCCCAGGTCACAATTGCACAGCTTGACTTCCAGCCCCAAAGAGACTCACTGCTGTCAGTGAAAAATGTGCTTTGGGTCCTCTGTCTCCCTTTCTCTCTCTGCCCCTTCCCTTCTCATACTCTCTTGTTGAAAAATAAATTTTTAAAAAAGAGAAGAGATAAAAAACACAATGGAAGAATGGAGAAAGATGGAAATGTTCCTCACCAACAGAAAAAAAGGGTTAAAAAAAAGATGGAAGTTGGGAACACCAATAAAAAATATTAGAGAATCAATCTGAAACAGTGATTCTATAACTTTACTTGCATCATAATCATCTGGAGGGCTTATTAAAGCAGAATTTCTGGGTCCTTCTCATAGAGTTTCTAATCCAAAAAGTCTGATGTGCTGCCTGAGAAAGTAAATTTCCAACAAGTTCCTAGGTGATGCAGATGCAGCTGGTATGTGGACTAGACTTTGAGAGAACGCCTGTTCTAAGAGAGTCAACATATAAATAACAGCAGTTCTCAACACTGATCCAGAATGCAGAGGGGAGGGAACAATGAAAGAAATAATTCAAAAGGGACATGAATTTTCAGATTGAAAAGGCACATTGAGTGTCCAGGACAATAAATGAGAAAAGACTCACTGCAAGAGGCACAAGGATGACAATTCATAGCTTTGAGGATAAATGCCTCAGGGATAAACATGCCCACAAAGAAAAAAAAAAAAAGTACATATACCAAGACTAAGCATACTTCTCAAAAGCAACACTGGTAAAACACTGAAGGAATACCTTCAATGTAATAGGAGAAATGATTTTCAAACTAGAATTCTATGTGCAGCCAAATTTCAAATAGCTTAAGTTCTTTTTAAATATTCATTTCTCAAAAATTTTTCCTCATCTGTATTATTTCTCATAAAGCTACTTGAGTATGTGCTTCTACCAAAAGGGGGAGATGCTGGTGAAGAAACAAAAAGAAGTCTTAGAATCCAGGAAATAGGCAAAGGCAATTCTCTGGAAGCTAAAAGGAGAGCTTCCAGGTGACAGCTTGTGGCATCCCTAAATGGACCCTGATGTGTTTACCTTTATTGGAAAAAAGGCTCTAGTGCTCTTGAAGAGATTAGAGGGTTAATTAACAAAAAATTCATAGAAAATTAGACAAGTAAAAAGTACATTTTCCCTAGGTAAAATTAAAATTTGTATAAGAAAGCATATTTAATCATTGTACACCTTGTGGCCCTACAATGAACATAATCATATTAATGTATTAATGTTTTTTAAATTATGCTACATTTATATTGCAAGAAATTAAAAGAAGTATGTTTTAGTTAGGGTGGGACACAATTTCATAACAACTATAAATACATTTGTACTTTCCATAGTAGAAATTCATTATACCATATTTAAAATGGAGAAAAAAATTAAAAAATAATAATTTTACTTAGAATAAGAGAAAAATCAATAAAAGTTTAATGTGATCATTCCTGAAAGTAATTTTTATCTGAATCGGGCTAAGTCAGCAGATGGTTATGAGAAGGGAATCTGGCAAAAGTGAGAAGGAAATCTGACAAGGGCAGATTAAAAAAAAAAAAAAGTGGCCATCCAGATGTCTGAGACTGGATACTCCCCTTGCATGCTTTTGGCTTCTGTAATCTTGCTTGCCTTCTGTATCCACCAACTGCCTGTGTGCACTACTGCACTACTGATAAGTGCCCCCTCCCCTTTTTCTTTTCTTCTTCTTGAGCTCCTACAACCCCAACCATAAAAACAGGCCAACACCAAGGTTGGGATCTTAGTCTCTGGAGGTGACTCTGCTGGGCCGGCACTAGTGCAAAATACACATTTTTTTCTGATTCCCCCAAGTGTGTGTCACTTGTCCCTTCCTGGATGCTGAGTACTTGCTCTAGAAGTTGTTGTATCCTTATAGCCTGGAAGTTTAATTTGACATTTTTACTGTGGACATGTATTGTTTTGCTGTTAATAAAAATTCTTAAAGGAAAGAAATAAAAGAAACTTAATCTTGGGCATAGACAAACCAGATAAAACTGAGAAAAGCAGTGGGTGGAAGAGAAATCTGAATTCCTTCCAGAGATGCGGTGGGTCTCAGAGGATGATGTCTGGGGGGCTTAGAGAGCTACAGACTTGAGCCCTCTGTGTAAGACAGAGCCTATTTGTTAGGATTCTTTTGGACTCAAACAAATTAGGGAAGATGATGTATTTTAAAATCATAAATGTGCTCATTTGTTCAAATGTTTCAAAGCAAAACTCCCAGCAGCACTATCTTCTTGTTATCATCATAGCTGTAAGATGTGGGCATTAGCGTAGTTGAGCCAGGGACATGGAATGACTCCATTCAGATACAGTCCTTACCCAAATGCTCTGCAGATGTCCTTTCTCCATCACAGAACACAGAACAGCCTCTCAGGTGCTGCTCCTCCACCACCTGCCCATCAATTTCTGACCTAAATGAGTAAGGCAGACAAGCAGAAGATTTTACTGGAGCTCTTGGGACATGACTGTAGGATGTTGACTTCTCTTTATGGGCCTCTAGGCAATTGACTGTGTTTGTAAAGCTAGAGAAAGGTCAACTTGTGGTTGGACCTTCCTGTCCCTTTTCCAACTGTCAGCAAGCTGGAGACAAAGCTATTAACATTTAGGTTGATATGTGGTTTTGGCATGCAAAGCCCTCTTGTTTCTAACATAATGAAAGGCTGGTGTCTGATGAGCTGAAATGTTTGGTTTTTCTCCACAATTCATTTACTATGATGGTGACACTGCTGGGTATGTGTTGCTGGTATACGAGGAGTTTGCTATGCCTCAGAAAGCTGTTTGCTGATGCTAATTGTAAAATAGTCACCTCAGAGAACCCAAATGGAATTACATTATATTTAATTACATATCATTAATTATATAAGATATTTACGTTGTTATGTTGAATTATGCAGCACTAGTTGCTATAAATTTTTCTGGTGTGGAGTAGATGGGCTTGAAGAGTTTGGATGTCACCCAGAAGTAAGTGAATTGCAGCTGTTTAGATAATTGGAGTCTGATTTATACCATCCACTGAGTAACAATGTCTACATATTTTCACTGGTGTGGCAATATCAAAGGTAAGGATAAAGTAACTTATGCCTAGGGGATATTTGATAGTCAGACCTTAGTACAAACTTTAGGTTTAATCAGTCAAATATTAGGAAGTCAAAGTCTATTTTCTCATATAAATGAACAGTAACCAAACAAGCATTTCTTGCTTATACTGGGAGAGAGCCATTCATTTCCTTGCTATGAAATGGACATTTGATTTAGGATGCTGGAATTCCAAAAGAAGAATTAAATCACATATTTTGTTCTTCAGAGATTCACTTACTCAAATTAATCCATCAGTTTGAAAGTATTTATATATTGCATTTATATCCAATTCTCTAATTTGATTGAAAGCGTGGTGAAGTTTCCATATAAAGAAGATACAAGACCAATCATAGCAACTAACAATACATTTTGCTTTTCCAGTATGTGACTAGTACTTATTAGATCTGATATTCAATGGAATGATTGATCTTTAGTTTTGGTAAACATATAGCAGACTTGGAATTTGCTCTCTTAAGAGGTTTGCTTTATATTTACATCCTTTCAGAATACAGGAAAGCATAGAAGCAGGCTTTAAATAGAAATGTTGCAGAGGAGCGTCTGGGTAACTCAGTGGATGAAGCATCTGACTTTGGTCATGACTCACAGCTAGTGAGTTCAAGCCCCAGGCTGGACTCTGTGCTGACAGTTCAGAGCCTGGAGCCTGCTTTAGATTCTTTATCTCCCTCTCTACCTGCTCCTCCCCTGATCATGCTCTCAAAAAATGTGTGTCTCAAAAAATGAATGAACATTTTAAAAAATGCTGCAGAAAAGAAAATATTATTTATGACTTGTGTTTTTGCCAATTAAACATTTAGTACAATTCCAAATTTAATTTTATTTTTGTCTGTGCAGATACCATCTACTGTTAAGTCATTCAACTTATTTTAACAAAATTTCACAAAACTTGGAAAAAGAAAATAAGTTGTTAGCACCTTACCAGTTGTCACTTGTGATACATCATTTCCACTCTGTTTGCAGAGGATATTTTCCACAACAGTTCATCTTCAGGAAGATCTATATTTATAATTTAAAGACCTAACATGTAAAATAAATGTTTTTTAAAAAAGATAACACCTTAGTATTCTGATGGAAAGTCTTTATATATCAAATAATTGTGTACAGATAGTGCGTAGATATGTAGTTTTGTGGTGGGTCATCTGATAGGAAAAATAACTGAATTCTGTATAAGTTGCCTATACAATTTATAGTATAGAGTGTCAAAATTTGGGGTGAGGGGCAAAGGGAAGGATTACAGTCACAAGGTAAAGTATGGAAGGGAGCAGTTACCTGTTCAGACAGAAGATCAAGCTGAATAAAGACAGGACCTTCAGAAGGCTTGTGACCAGGAAGATCTGAAGTCCTGGTTAAGTCACTACAGCCTACCAGATTTCTCAGGGGAGAAGCAACTTGGTGTTAGTAGGGGTTATTTCACCTATGCTACTATCCCCTAGTGGACATCCTGCCAGGGAGACCTATTACAATCTCATTCAGGCAGCTTCAGTCTCAATACTCCAGGCAACTTATAAAACATTTGTTATTATTTATAGATGTTGTCTTGGTGATTTTGAACAGAAACTTGCTTTTGAACCACAGAACCTGTTCAATTTATTTCCTAAAGCTCTGTAATAAGTCTATTGTAAGGCTATTCCTGGCTCAGACCTCACATGAGATTTTAGGGTCTCTTTGTCTTAAAGAGGAACAGGGATGTCAGAGCTCATTTTAAAACCAGCCTTCTTTCTTATGACAGTGTCAGGAATAAGAACAATTTATCCTTGATGCCTTTGGAAACACTATCTTTTAATTTATGCCCTATTTCAAAAGAAAGAAAGAAAGAGAGAGAGAGAGAGAGAGAGAGAGAGAGAGAGAGAGAGAGAGAGAGAGAGAGGAAGGAAGGAAGGAAGGAAGGAAGGAAGGAAGGAAGGAAGGAAGGAAGGAAGGAAGGAAGGAAGGAAGG
>NW_024412996.1:0-2759 GCF_014898765.1 Herpailurus yagouaroundi | reverse complement strand
TTTATAAGATATGACAAGGATTAGGCTTAATATAAAAGATGATTTATGAGGGTGGGGAGTAGGCAGAAGGACCTGCGGCGGGCCCATCTCGGCCGCCTCTCTGGCTTGATCTTCTTCGGCGTCTGACTGTGCGCTTAGTCCCGCACCATGGGGAAGCGGGACAATCGAGTGGCCTATATGAACCCAATAGCAATGGCCAGATCCAGGGGTCCAATCCAGTCTTCAGGGCCAACAATCCAAGATTATCTGAATCGACCAAGGCCTACCTGGGAAGAAGTGAAAGAACAACTAGAGAAGAAAAAGAAAGGCTCCAAGGCATTGGCTGAATTTGAAGAAAAAATGAATGAGAACTGGAAGAAAGAACTAGAAAAACACAGGGAGAAATTATTAAGTGGAAGTGAGAGCTCATCCAAAAAAAAGCAGAGAAAGAAAAAAGAAAAGAAGAAATCTGGTAGGTATTCATCTTCTTCTTCATCAAGCTCTGATTCTTCCAGCAGTTCTTCGGATTCTGAAGATGAGGATAAAAAACAAGGAAAAAGAAAAAAGAAAAAGAAGAATCGTTCACATAAATCTTCTGAAAGCTCCATGTCAGAAACTGAATCGGACAGTAAGGATAGTTTAAAAAAGAAAAAGAAGTCAAAGGATGCAACTGAGAAAGACAAGGACATTAAAGGACTCAGCAAAAAAAGAAAGATGTATCCTGAAGATAAACCTTTATCATCTGAGTCCTTATCAGAATCAGATTACATTGAAGAAGTACGAGCAAAAAAGAAGAAAAGCAGTGAAGAACGAGAAAAAGTAATAGCAAGTATCATTTAAATTTATACATGACAATAGCGTGGTTCTTTTTGTTAAGATAAAATGAATCCTTATAAGGCATGACTTCATTTACTGGGCCTAAATATTTATTGGGAAAAATGTGGTATTCAGCTTTACTTAATGGGTTAAAGCAAGTTAAATTGGCTTAGGAGAAAGGAAGAGTATCCTAGTAGTAAACGTGTCCTGTTTCCATTTCAGTGTTTTATTCAGCATTTCATTTTATTTTATTCCATATTCAGTGCTGTTAGAAATGAAAACTCAAACTTTTTTTGGTTTTCTTAAGCTGTAATATGAAATATGAGATTTAAGTATGGTGATTCCCTCATCTTCAATAGAAGTTACTTTCAGATCAGCCAAACCTATAACAACAGAAAAACCCTGTAAGCACAGGATGCAATAAAAAATAAAGCAGGAATGTGACAACATAAATGATTCACTAATAAAGATGATTCTTTTGATTATTTCTAAAGCCAGCTCTGCTATTATGCAAATTGAGAAGTATAAAAGGAGAAAGAAGGAAGAGGAGAATAAAGAAAATGGAAGTGATATTCAAATGAGAAGCAGACCAACCTGGGGAAAGTGGATAACAGATTATCAAAGAGTAATTGCAGACCATATCATTAAAGTAATTTAGGAGCACTCAGTATAAGCATGGGTGATTGCCTTTGAAAGTATTTTCTTAGGGAGAGGTAGAAGAAAAATGAGAACAGCATCTTTTGTAGGTTTGAGGGTTAACTTCCCTTTCCTGGACTTTCACTCACTCTTAAATGAGGGTCTTTTTCTGGTAGAAAGAATCACTTGGTAATACATGACTCAGAAGTAACATTTACTGTGCTTCTGACCAAGGCGACATTTAAGAGACTTTTTTTTCTGAATGGGAATATAATTTGAGTGAAAACTGCTTTGGTCTTTGGTTCAGATTAACTAAGACATAATAGTTAATTTAGGATAGTTCTAATTTGTACTTGCATACCACACTGTTTTCGTGCATTCAGCTAGCATATGTTTATTAAGCATCTCTATGCAGGCACTATTGGTGTTAGTAGTGTTGTTATAATGGAATACAAGATGGATAAGAGGATGATATGTAAGAAAGTGACTTTGGGGAAGGAAAGCCTTTCTGAGGAAGTAAAATTAAGCTGAAATAGGATTTACAAGAAAGAACCAACCATGTGAAGATCAAAAGAAGAATATCCTAAACAGAGAGGAGCTAAGGACCTGTGGTAGGAATGAGCTTGATTTGTTTGAAGAATGGAAAGAGTAAGCATGGCTTACACCTAGTAGATGAAGAGGAATTGCATACAGTGAGGTTGGGAAGTAAGCAGAGGCCATGTCACGTAGCCAGGTGTTTCAGTTTTAATCAGAATGCTTTGGGAAGCTATTTTGAGTGTTTTTAACAAAGAAGGGACCTAAATCAACTTTACATTTTTAAAATACTGTGGCAGAGATGGAGTAGAGAGAGGTGAGGAATGGTGTTCGTATTACAGTGGTAGTAGTGAGGATGGACTGGTGTGATGGATTTGAGTTACGTTTTTGGACTTAGATGGTAGGGCTTACTTGCTGCTTTGGATGTAGAGAGTGGAGTTAAGACAGAGTAGAGCCAACCGCAGCTTAGTTTCTTTGCCTTAATAGAGGTGCCATTTACTAAGATAGCTAAGAGAATTTGGAGAGAAAAATTAGCATTTTTATGGTAATTTTAGATACACTTGTTAGGTATCCAGGAAGAACTCACAGTCTTGAGTTCAGAGCAAGGACTAGATAGGAAGATTTGGTATGTAAGTACTATTAAAAGCATGGGAGACAGAGAGCATGTGGAAAAGGAAGGAGGTCCTGAAAGGTCAAGCAGAGGAATAAGAACAAGGACGGGAGGTGAAAGGGTCTTTGCAGTAGAAGAAAGCAGCAGAGGGGCGCCTGGGTGGCGCAGTCGGTTAAGCGTCCGA